>NC_079214.1:60001143-60301143 GCF_029633865.1 Lampris incognitus
TGCGTTTAGGCTGCTCGGTTCGATATCCGCTGGCCCCTCGCAACACGTTTCGATGCCTCCCTGACTCGCCTTAAATGAGAGAGAGAGAGAGAGAGAGAGAGAGAGAGAGAGAGAGAGAGAGAGAGAGAGAGAGAGAGAGAGAGAGAGAGAGAGAGAGAAGAGAGATGGAGAGAGAGAGAGAGAGGAGCGCGCATAATTTGGAGGGAACACATGACCCATATTTACTGCTAATTAGAGCCATGCTAGCTAGATGACAACAGCAGGATGAGTTATGGTATCAGGTATCCCGTCCGCGAAACGTCTCGGGGCCTGGAGACCGCGGCACAGCCTGTTATTATAGGTGGCACGTTTCAGCTCTCTAATCTAGCCACGCACCGCGGGGCACGGCCGCGCGGCGGACGAGGACGACGAGCTGAGTCGAGCAGGTTCCGTCCCCGCCGCTCTCGGGCCGCATGCAATACGAGGCGGGTTGCTGCGCAAATCACGCGATTATGCATTAAATATTGCCAACAATTAAGACGTGGGGCCGACGTAATTACATCACTCATCAAAAAATTAAAAAAAATCAATCTCAGAAAGATAACGAGAAAGCGCGCGTGCAAATTAATAGTGAAGCGGGGGGGGGGGGTCAGCGTCTTCGAATAGAAGTGTAAACTACTAATAAGACCCGTTAGCCCCCTAGCTAACGGGTCTGGCCCTTTAGCCGAGCGGTTAGTGATGTCGCCTCGTGGTGCAGCGCACCACGTATCGAATCCCGCACCGGGCAACAAAGTAACCGGTTACAGAAAGAAAGCGGCCCGCGCGCAAAATCGAAGAAGGCCAAATGCGTGAGTGTAAATACAGCGCGGACGACGGAACCCGCCAACTCCGGTCTGATTTCAAGTGAAAATGGCTTTGCAGAGTCTCAGGAGGTATTTACGCTGTCGTACACAGTATCCGCGTCTGCAGCTGTTTAAGAGTGATAGATAGGTCTGTTTAAACTGAGCCCAGTTCCAGGCAGAACCTCTCACAATCACGTACGTAATTTCGCCGAGGCACAGGAGGAGAGAAATGCTGCGGAGCAGCTCGAGCTCTCCTCTAAATATTTGTAGCCTTCACGCAACATCAGCTGAGCGGCGATATCGTGTCTCACATAAATCTGGTCTCTCCCCCCCCCCCGGTCCGGAGAGAGAGAGAGAGAGAGAGAGAGTCCAGCTCCTCGCAGAGGCTTGCTGGAGGGAGCCCACCGGAGCGCCCTCTCCTCTGCTCGCGCCGCGGGCCCCCACATCTCAAACCAGGGCACCGTGAAGAAAGGGGGACGGCAGGCCACTGGTTTTTAGGTCTTGATCTTCTCGGCACTCGGAGGGGAGAAGAAATGGAGGGACGGTTGTTAGTGTGCGAAAGTATTTTTTTTTTTTGCAGAGCACTGACAAGAAAATAAAATCATGCTGTTGTAGTTTATACCCGAACCCCTGCACTGAAGGCCGCTGTGTGTGTGCGTGTGTGTGCGCGCGCACGCATGTGGTTGTGCACAGTGCGCGAGTGTGTGCGTGCATGAATGCACACAGGCACGCGCGCTTGTGTGCGTGCGCGCGCGCGCGTTGTGTTCCACAATTTGCACATGTTTAGGCTGCATGTTATTGTGAGTGGGCCTTGAAGGAAAGTCTGTAATTCACCACCTACAGAGATCTAGTTACCTTGCAGTCGAGTCCTTTTTTTGTGGTTGTTTTCCAAATTTTTGATCTTAAAAAAGAAAAAAGACAAAGTTTTTTTTTTTTAACAAAGAGACAGACACCACAAACAGATTCCACACACCGAGGCGCCGTATCCAACCAACAGCAACGACAACAAAAAGGTTTCAAATGAAAGAGTCAAAAGAAGAATTTTTTTTACTAACATTTACTTTGCAGGCATAAGGTCGACAAAGACACCGTGTCTATTGGGAAAAAACGTAAATTTGTATTTTTAGGGCCTTTCTGAACCGTACTGGTATTTCAAAATAAATGCCACTATATGTTATTTTCCTCTTTATAATCTTTTTTATTTGCTCTTTACTTCCCTGCTGACAAGCAGTAAGGCGTACACGTTGCTGATTGTTTCATCAAAAAAATACACACGTGCAACACATATACACACAGTGTGCGTGCACACGCACACGTGCAAAGACGCCGAATACACAAAGCAGTGAGTTTAGTGATAGTTACCCCAGCCTGTAGTATTATGCACGAGTACCCTCCCTGCAGCCTGGCTGTTAGGGACTGTCTTCTATCGACAGGGAAATTAACCCAGCCGTCCGCCGTTATCACGACCGTACTTACTCTCTTATCACCTCTCCCCCCCCCCTTCTTCCACCCGCTCACAATATTTTTCTCCACCTTTCAATCTCTCTCTCTCTCTCTCTCTCTCTCTCTCTCTCTCTCTCTCTCTCTCTCTCTCTCTCTCTCTCTCTCTCTCTCTCTCAGTGTCTCTCTACGTCTCTCGGTATTTTGATTAAACATTTTGCTGCAGAGTAGAATGGCAGGGTGTTATGACAGCAGGCTACTGTTAACTGTGTTTGGTTAGGGAGTACAGTAGAACACGCACACACGCACGCACACACGCAAAGGGACATTGATATGTTCATTTTCAGAACTGACAGCGTTAATGCGCGCGCGCGCGCGCGCACACGGGTGCATGCACGCAAATACACATGCTGTGAAACAGACAAACATGTGCATGCAGCCACGTGGGGCACTGTCAGGCTGACACTGCCCCCCCACCCCCACCCCCACCCCACACGCACGTTATGTGCCACTCGTGCACACAAATCCACACTTGCATGCGCGCGCGCGCAAACACACACACACACACGCGAACATCTTGATGCGGAGTAGTGGCGGCTCCAGACTGACATATCGTTGCTGTTTGCATGGCTTTTCTCTATATCTGGACATTGTCAGGGCTGCTTTTTCTCTATAAATAGACTCGGGAGCGTGTTGCGAGCAAGTGTATAGCACGCCGTTGGTATAAAAAGCGAAACAGCTCGATATATGCGCTTTGGGTGAGAGGGGGGTTTTCAAGATGCGCAAATGTGCCGCTGTATAACCTGCACTTTAATGTGCGCGCGCGCGCGCGTGCAAACGTGGCTGTGTGCACGTGCGTCGCATAACTTGCGCGCATGCGTGCGTGCAGCAGTCGGCCCGCCTCAGAGCGGACTGAACTGACTGACCTGTGCAGGTGTGTGTCTCTTCTCCTCGGCCCAGTCCTGCCTGCCTCAGACATTTGTTTGTACACACGATAAGTGAATGTCAGCCGCAGCAGGATGTTTGGGACCCATACATGTGCGAGAGTGCACACTAGTCGGTGGGTGGGTGGGTGCGTAGGTGGGGGGGCGGCGGGGAGGGGAGGGGAGGTAACGCAGGCATGTATGCATTTGCGTCCGGATGTTTGAGAACCGGCAAGGTCCTCGAAAGATGTGCTAAGGACCTCCGCTGAACTGACCGTCCCTGAAAAAGTGTGAAATCCGTCATTTTGTTGAATGACGCGTCTCGCACCGTAGCGTAGCGTGCGCCGTGGCCGTTGCGGAGGGCGTTAAGTGCGTTGGAATCGTAGAAAATGGCGGAAAAATTGAAATGGTGGGCAGAGCGGAGCCTCGTCTCACCATTGTCTTCTTGTTCTCCACATTCACTTTTTCCACATTTGCCATTGGCTGCTTTGATGCGTGCTGAAGGAATGCTGGGTGAGTAATCAGAGGGGGCGTGGGACGGGGGAGGAGAGAGGTGGATTACGCTGATGAACTGAGGAGGTGATGGAGACCATTAAAAAGGCCACAGGCGGAGAAGAGATAGATGCTGAAAAAGGAGAGAAAGAGGGTAGATGGAAAGAGCGAGACAGGGAGAGACAGACAGGAAGCAAGAAATGGAGCGAGAGAGAGCGAGAGCGAGAGAGAGAGAGAGAGCGAGAGAGAGAGGCCTCCCTAGTTGTCCTTGCACCGTGTGCGATCATTTGAGTTGATTTGGATTAATGCTTTAATTGGGAAACACACACAGACCGTGAACATCTGCACCCCATAGCACTGGAAGAGCCGCCAAGACAAACCAGCGCTGCGTCACACTGCCAGATTTCCCCCCAGAAACAAGAACACTCGAGCAAAAAGGGCCCGTGTGTGTGAGAGAGAGACAGGAGCTTTATGGCAAAACAGGCCAGGCACGGCTTAGGGGGGTGCTCCGGGTCATTATCTTGGCACTGCCAACCCAAAGCTATAATCACAATTACACACACACACACACACACACCATCTCTGTACGAAAAAGAAACAAGAACCACATCTGGTTTCATTGTGTTTTCATGGTGTCCCTGCAAAACCCATGCATACAAAAGATTGAAATTCACGTCGTGGCAAAATCCCCACAAATGATACTAACCAGTTATAAACGCAACATTCCTAAACTCGAACACTACTTAAAAAAAGGGGGGGGGGTGTGGGGAAGATGTTCTTGAATTTGGTTGCCTGACAAAAAAGATTTAGCTGTAAAGTTTGAAGGGTCAGAAGTCAAACAAACACAGATTTTCGTAATGGCGAGCGACGTGTGGGGGCGTCCGCGGCGCGGCCCAGCTGCGGTTCTCCACGAGACATGAAAGGTGCCGAGGAAGGACATGCCGTCCGTCTGACATGCCGTCTATTGCACATCTGCATTGTAGACTGCGCGTGAGAATCTTCCGTCGAGGGGGGGGGCAGGTAACGTGGGAAGAACACCCCCCCTCCTCCTCCTTCGCGACTTTTGCGCGAGTGGAGCGACAACTTGCCCTTTTTCTGTTTGATTGCCCACTGCCCACTCTTTTCCAGAGAGAGAGAGAGAGAGAGGGGTGGGGGGGTGGTGGTGGGGGGGCATGTCTCTGTTCGCCCCGGCGCTGTATGATGGCAGCCACATGGTTGTCAGCCACACAAGAAGAAGACGCGACGGCATGGCAAGTTAACACGCGCGCGCGCGCGCTCGCTCGCGCTCCGCTCGTGTCCCAAAGGCACCCGGAGCCCCGCGGTTGTCCATAAAGTAGGCGCAGTAAAAAAAAACCTCACTGGTTCAGAGCGGGGCTGTTAATAGGTACATCAATTTGAAACGTATACCCCGGCGGATTCACAAGCCCTATACGACCCTCGCTTTGTCTTTTTACTACACGATATATATATATATATATATATATATATATATATATATATATATATATATATATGGTAACGTTATATATATATATAGAGGTAACGAACGTGTCCATGTCAAGAAAATTAGCCTAATTAGCCTAGCTAGCATGGCACCATGTCAGACTACTGCCATAAATCCGCGTTCTGCCTTGGCCGCCAGACTGGCCCCGCTACGACGCCGACTCGTCGTCGTACGCCGCCGTCATCGTGATGTCATCGCGTCGTCTGACGTCATCGCGACCGTACGCGAGTTCATAGGTCGTCGGGGAGGCGGGTCAAGACGTGTCAGTCGTGGGAAGAAGCGCCGTATGCTTGACGCTAGCGATCGTGGACCTGTCCCCTGGGCGTCACGAAGAGGACAACACGGGCTGTCGGTCCTTCGGAGAGAACTCGAGGTAACGAACGTGTCCATGTCAAGAAAGTTAGCCTAATTAGCCTAGCTAGCGTTCAGGGAGCGTGCTGTTATCCTACCGGTCAGCGTCATGGAGCACGACTCGGAGCGTCGGCCAGGGGCGTCCAGCGCCAACACGGGATCGCTGGCTCGAATCCCCGCGTTACCTCCGGCTCGGTCAGGCGTCCCTACAGACACACTCGGCCGTGTCTGCGGGTGGGAAGTCGGACGTGGGTACTTGTCCCGGTCGCTGCACCAGCGCCTCCTCTGGTCGGTCGGGGGCGCCCCCCGGATCGGCAGAGAGGGGGTGGAGCAGCGGCCGGGACGACTCAAAAAGAGCGGGGTAATTGGCCAGATACAGTTGGGGAGAAAAGGGGGAAAATTGAAGAAAAAGAAGAAGAAGAAAGAAACTAGGCGGAAAAAGGGGCGCCCGGGTAGTGTAGCGGTCTATTCCGTTGCCTACCGCCACGGGGGTCGGCGGTTCGAATCCCCGTGTTGCCTCCGGCTTGGTCACAGTTGGCCGTGTCTGCGGGTGGGAAGCCGGATGTGAAGAGTAGGGAAATTGGCCAAGTACAGCTGGGATAAGGGGGGAGTAGACGGAAAATGCGGGAAAAAAATCTTGACTTGTCGAGTCCGGGGTCGTGGGGCGTCTGACGCTGGTCTTGGATGATGTCACGCTGCAAGAGGTGGTCGGCTGCGACGCAATCGGGTCATAACCGCCGCTCGACAGGTGTGTTGGTCCAACTCGTCTCTCCATCTGCACCTCTTGTCAGAGTACTTCCGTTTAAAGGGGGGCGAAAACATGCATACACATGGTTGCTCGGTACAAAATCGCCTACTGGTTTGACAGACGGGTGATCTACACATGTAACTGAACAGTGAGATGGCTTCAGCATGAAATACATGACAACACACATTGTCGCAGACAATTGTGAGAAACTGTTTTCGTCGTGACACACTGTCATTCACGCGGCTGGCCTGCCTCGGAACAATGTAAGGTTACACACCCTGTCTGTGTGACTCGGCGGCCTCTGGGATCCCCATCGCCCCTGTGCGCCGCCGCCGCCCCTGCCCAGACTGGATCGCCGCTCCACCACTTTGCTGCTGACCCCCATTCATTTGGACTGACCCCTCCTTATCAGGTCTGCCAGTGTTGGTCATAGTGCACACTTGCATGCTCTCTCTCTCTCTCTCTCTCTCTCTCTCTCTCTCTCTCTCTCTCTCTCTCTCTCTCTCACTCTCACACACACGCATACATACACTCTCTCTCCCTCTCATACACTCACACTCACACTCTGTCTCGCTCTCAAACACAATCTCTCCAGTTTCCTCTCATGCATTCACACACACACATATGAAACCACATGCTGTGGGAAAGCGTGCTGACTCTGTGCACATGGAGAGTCGAGTGTCAGGGTCTGACTTTCAGAGAACCGGGGCCAAGAAATCAGACCTTGCGGAGGGTGATTAATACAGCAGAAAGCCGGGGGCTTAGGGAATAGCCACAGCTTCGGGAAGAGCATTCCAGCCTAGCCTTGGAAGAGAGGGTGCCAAGACAGCTTTCATGACTGCTTCCTCTCGCTCCCTGTACGGTTTCGCATTCACCCCCGACTGCGTTTGATCACGCGGGCCTGCAACATGCTCACATCACCATACCTAATTAGCAACGAATGCTGACGAAGGGGCGCGGGCGCACAGACACGCACATATACGTACAAAGCATATCCATGCGCATTCACACAGAAAACGCACACTCCTGAGCAATCTGACCCCGGCACACATGTATGGATTAACAGGGCTGTCTGTCAGATACACACACAGTCGCTCTTTGGCCTCTTACCACACACAGTGACCGTCAGCGGCGTCGTAGTGGGGGGGGGGGAGGAGGGGAAGGACCTACCAGGGACAAGAAGGGAGGGGGGGGAGGTGCTCGGCAAAAGCCTGGAATTAAAAGTTTGTTATGGTTTGCAAATTTTTATTTCTAACTAATTAGTGCCATAACGTCAGTTAAAGTTGGCTCAGTACTTCGGTTGAGGAACTTAAAGAAAATGGCGGAGGCTCTCCGAGGCCCCTCTCAGCCCTCTCTGAGGCCCACCTCACCCCCTTGCAAAAGGTGCAAAATGGTTTAGTCCGCCCCTCACGCGCGTCTCTCAATGCAGCTCATCTAGTCCTGTCGCGAGTGACTGCTGATACAAGCACAAGCACAGAGTCGTGTCTTTCCCCAAAGAATCAATCACTGCAAGATAGTGAGGTTCAATTAGGTTAAGTTAGGTTAAACTGGATTAATGTACTGTGATTGTAAATACTATACGGTATGCTAGAACTCAAAAAAGTGACGCGTGAGAGACAAAAGGGGAAAGGGGCTCACAGAGACTGCTTATGTATAGCGCCCAGAGTTTTGCGCTACACCCCTGGTGACCGTATACTGGCCTCGGCCGGCGACTCCCACACACCCCACCCCGGCGTCCGCGCTGCCAGAGGTGGATATAGCGTGGCGCGGGTTCCTGCACCGAGCTATCTGTCAGTCAGCGACCGAAGCGCAGCTCTTCGCCGGTCAAGCTAATTACATAAGCTCGTGAATGAAAATGAAAAGAAAAACAAACAGATCGAATGGGGGTGAGGGGAGGGGGGGAGGGCTCTGAAACGAGCCACGCTGCACACTCACTGTCTGGCAGCACTGAAAGAGCTGCGGAGCAAGATGTTTACAATACAAATAACGGCACACTCCTCGGGACTTGATTTCATTTCAGGAAACCTTTTGCATATAATGAGCGTCTCCTATCAAAACAGCTGCATGAGTTGGAGGAGGGGGAAAAAAAAGGGGGGGGGGAGCAGAGAAGAATAGAGGGAGCCTCTGACAGCCTCCTGACAGCTCTACCCACCACTGTGTTGACTTTGTCACCGTCTCTGTACTTCATTGTACTGTAGTCTCTTTTGGGGGCTTAATTGGACTTTGAGGCGTTTGGATTTTCGCCATCGTCAGCTCACAAAATGTAAAAACATAAAACGTCCTCGCAGGCCAACCCGGAAAACGGGGAGACTTTTTTTTCACGACCGCTGCAATATCTTTTGAATACTTCGGCTTGTCTTCCCCGAGATACAGGCTGTGTCTGAATACTCTGCCACGTACTGCATACTATCAGAATATACTGCATACGGTACCACACTGAGCGCTACGTACCGTTTAGTACTTACTATCCACTGAAACACGTTTAGCACGCAGCAAAAATTACACGATCGTCAGTCAACCGGCGGAGGTGACGGCAAGCGCACACGGTTTGCGCAACCAATATCGCCATGGTGACCACGCAACGTCACCACTTCCTGCCAGAACAGTGTTGATTCATCTCAGTAACACGGCACACAATCTTGGCAAGTTTAATCCGTTGCGGGGGAGCTAAATTATGTGGGTTGCGTCAATGGCAATGTGTATTTGGAGGTGCAAATATATTTCTTTACTGTAAATATGCTGAGAACGGGTGTTACTATATACTACGTTCTACCGCCATAGTATGGATATTCGGGTGTAATCGGTATCTGAAATCATTTACTGTGGCTTGTATTATTTCCCTCCTCAGGGTGGAGGCCTAAGGGGCCATGCCGTCTGTTCCCCCAGCACTGGTTCCGACTGTCCGAGAAACAACCTCATTCCCTTGGTGATGATCTGTGGTGATCTACGATCCGTGGTAAGGACTCGGTATGATGCGAGTGGAGAAAAGTACGCACTTAGAGTGAAACCGGAGTTTCTCTTTTTATACGTGTTGTGTGTCTGTCCATCTGTCCTTTATCATCTGTCATGGGGGACCCCCTCATCCATCTCCTGCAAAACAAAACAAAAAAAGAAAAAACAGAGACTAGACAAGCATCGTGTGGATAAACAAGGGGTGGGCTAAATGATGGGTGTTAAAAATGTGACTGACAGAGGGTGGTTTCTCTGTGCCTATTTACTCTCTAAAATATGGTAATGCCAACCCAACGGACTCCATGCCCACAAAGGTACCACTGCCAGCGGCCTTGCACAGGACATCCTCTCTTATCATGCAAGGTATAATGACTGTTCTCGAACATTCAATTAGGGAATTTCCACTGAGTCGGTAAACAGTTTGGCAAAAACAAAACGTCAAGGCCCAGCGTGGTAAAACAGGGGTTTGTAATTAGGTAATATTGCAAGTCACCCCATACGGGGGTGGAAGGTGTTGACAGCGTCAGCGTTCTCCTCTGGAGTCATTCAAAGTGGAGTCACCCCCCCCCCCCATATTTACGTCAGTATTTACGCATGTGTGTATGGGTCCTTTGAGAGGTTTACATATCGAGGGTCATTGGATAACTATGGCCGCCCGCACAATTGCCAACGCAGAAACAGGTGTTTATCTTGTCAAGGCTGTTGTGCTAAGCCAACCTTTGACCTCTGGTTAAGAGCCAATTGAGAAATTAAAACAAAAAAAAAAATACAAAAACAATCGACACCGTCGCTCCCCAGCGCGCGCGCATGCACACACACACACACACCACCGAATCTACCACTATTACTATTATGCTATTACCACTCCCACCACCACCCTTTGTATCCCTCTCACTTCCACAAATACACTCAACGAACACACACACACAGACACACACACACACACACACAAATCCTTACATGCGGTAGAGGTCAGGCGGATGATGATTCATTTAACAACTATTTCCCAGTTTGCATTGCTCGCCTTCTCTCTCGTGTTGCCGCGGCCCAGCCCGTTGAGGAGAACGAGAATGAGAGGAGATGCAGGCATAAACAGAGAGAGGCAGACTTTAGAAAAATAAAGGATTGAAAAGAGGGCTTTACTCCAGGCTGGACTATCCCAGACGTGAGCCGGGGTCCCAGTTGTTCTGCGGAGGAGGGAAGGAGTGGTGTGTGTGTGTGTGTGTGTGTGTGTGTGTGTGTGTGTGGTGGGGGGGAGTGGATCAGTTGAGACTCAACACTGTGTGGGGTCTGCCTCGCGTGCACCCGCCGTCGAGGTCTGGGTTAATTGATTTTCAGCCATGAAGCAAGAATATTGTCCGGGGTATTTACGAATATTGTCCAGGGCTTCATTGGGGCTGCAAGGCGGTTGCCAAGCCCTCTCAAGTAAACCTGCTGTGACTGAACCTTTCTGACAGACGGACAGAAAAACACTTACTTAATAAAGGTAGAATAGAGGACTAAATATTGTTCTCACAACCCAACAGGGCCCTAATAAATTAGAATTACCGTGATTCATATGACTGCCTTCATTATTAACTCGGGAAGTAAAAAATAAATCAAGCTTGTTTTGACCGTTTAAGAGTATTTTTTATTGTCGTTGCACTATTGTGAAGCTGTCACAAGGCATCGCATCCATCAGTACATATTGATTGTTGATGCAACGTTAGCTCTGATGATATGAGATGTTAGCTTAGAAAGCTTTCTGCCCCCGAAATGCTTCAGAAATGCTTCAAGATGAGATATGGTGGCGTTAAAGTTAACATTTTTATTCTTCCCCAGTAATGTGTGTGTGTGTAACTCGATGTTACATGTTACATGAGCATAGAAAAACATTATATATATGGGTGTGTGTGTGTGTGAGTGTGAGTGTGTGTGTGTGTGTAAACCAGTGAGTCAAGTAAATTCTTTATGTGACAGAACAAGCCTGTTTCGTGCCATAAGCCATCATCAGCTGTCAATAAAGCTACACGGGAAAGAACGTACCATTCATTCACTGCCTCGTCATGCACATCACGTGCACAACGTCCAATGGGGAAGGGAGAGGCGCGACATTCAAAAAATTCAAAAACACGTGATCGCTAACAGGCCGATGGGGGGGTGGGGGTGGGGGTTGGTATTAGTCTATTGGCATGATAAGGAGTTATCTACCTAGCTAAGGTGACGAGAAATGACAACGGCAAAATGGAGACGTAGGTCGGTCTAATAGAGGGAACGTTCAAAAAGAGGTTCAATGCACACGTGTGTAGCTTTAGAAACAACCGTTTAAAGAATGTAACATCTTTAAGCCGTTATAGTTGGTTATTGGCAGACAGAAACATTAATTATTCAACCACCTGGAAAATCCTCTCAAAGAGCAAAGCATATTCAACCAGTAGTAAAATTTGCACTCTATGTCTGACTGAAAAATATTTTATCATTTACAAACCAGAAATGTCCCCACTGAATAACAGGAATGACTTGGCCAGCAGTTGCAGACATAAGCACCTACTCTGTCATTATAAATAAATAATGACAATAGACAAATACCCCCCCTCCCCCCACCTCTCCCTTCCCTGTTGGAGGCTGTGCACGTGATGTGCATGACGAGGCAGTAAATGGTATGTCCTTTCCTCGAGTAGCATTATTGACAGCTGATGATGGCTTATGGCATGAAACAGGCTTGTACTGTCTCATAAAGAATTTACTTGACTTACTGGATTATAACCCTGAATGATTTCTGAAAATAGCTGAATAAAAGTTTGTGACACTAACCTTGATGGGCTATAACGGCAAAAATATATACAAATACATGCAAGGATATATGCAAAAATATATTTTGTTCATCTCAGTCAATTTTATTTCATGTTCCGTTTTGATTTCGCATTGGAAAAGAGGTGAGATGTTGGTATATATATATGCCACCGGTCTTGTTTAAAAGTTCCTCTCCAACACTGGAAATGCACAATAGAACACAATAGCGAATCCAAACTGAAGTTACACTTCATAAACAACCACTTTTATTTCATTACTGCTAAGGTCTTCTTGTCTCATCTGTAACATCATAAAGTTCATTCCTACATCTTGTTGCCTCATAAACCAAGTGCTTCAAGACAAATAGAAAACCGCTGCTGCAAAAAAAAAAAAAAATTTTTTTTTGCAGAACCTATATATTTTGATATGAGTGAGAGAAGTAGAAGCGGCGTACTTAAGTCTCCCTGCTGTTACACAGACCTCAATTATGTCTCGCAGACGGATACCGGATAAAGATGAGATCTTTTCATTTTTCTTTTCTTCTGGGAAGCCATCTGACTTACTGCGGGGATAAAAAAAACAATACACATGCTCTTATAATTTGTAATCACGCTTTAAGGTACGTCATTGGTTCTTAAAACACTGGGCTCATATGTTTCCAATCTTTCATTTCACTGAACTGTGTGTAAATGGATTGTGTTTGCAGGCGACACGTCACAAATTAGATTATGCTTCTCCGACGTTATCAGGAATCAGGATAGTAGTGTCTGAGTCAACGACGGGACGATACTACCCGGCTCTTCGTCCGCACACTGTACGACATTATCGTGTACCATGGTACTACGTAGCCCTACTTACTAACGAGGGTTTTATAGTCTTGAACTAGAAAGAACAAGTCCTCAGCTCAAGTACATCCAGACCCCATCATCTCACATCATCCTACTTGGCTGCCAAGGCAACTTTCTGATGTTTGCCTATAGCTAAATACATGCATGCATGCAGAGCGAGGCACTTCATTACTGAATGGAGCACATGTGTGCACTTGGACACACACACAGACACACACG
The DNA here is from genome assembly GCF_029633865.1 of Lampris incognitus. Taxonomy (NCBI): domain Eukaryota; kingdom Metazoa; phylum Chordata; class Actinopteri; order Lampriformes; family Lampridae; genus Lampris; species Lampris incognitus. The sequence goes on from NC_079214.1 coordinate 60,014,214, forward strand.
TGCAGCCCCATATGCACACAAACTAACCAGCGGCGATAAAAACACACACCCAAAGAGTGTAAGACGGTATGAGGGAATAACGTTTCCCTACCATTTGAACACACCTGAGCCTTATTTTATCGTCAGTTACACTGAAGCAAAACAAAATGCACAAAAAAATGAAATGCTGTCATAATCTACATCCACAATCTGCACTTGGATGACGGAAAAATCAAATCTTGATTGTAGACATAGCCGACATACTTCCTTTGTGTTGGTAGGGTAAAGATCAGTTCTCCCCATTGCCCACAATGGTAAAAAGCAAACTTTCTGCCACCCTTGATTCTGTCTGTGATCACTTAGTTTGTGTTTCATCATAGTGTATGACACAATACAAGTATTGTCACTGACACATCTTTGTTTCTGTTGTGGCGGCACGGTGACGCAGTGGTTAGTGCGGTTGCCTCACAGCAAGAAGGTCCTGGGTTCGAGCCCCAGGGTAGTCCAACCTTGGGGGTCGTCCCGCGTCGTCCTCTGTGTGGAGTTGGCATGTTCTCCCCGTGTCTGTGTGGGTTTCCTGCGGGGGCTCCGGTTTCCTCCCACAGTCCAAACACATGCAGGTCAGGTGAATCGGCCGTACTAAATTGTCCCTAGGTGTGAATGTGTGTGTGTGTGTGTCGACTCTGTGATGGACTGACGGCCTGCCCAGGGTGTCACCCCACCTGCCACCCAATGGCTGCTGGGCTCCAGCATCCCTGTGACCCTGAGAGTAGGATAACCGGGTTGGATAATGGATGGATGGATGGATGGACGTTTCTTTTGTCATACCATTGTGTGCTTCATATACACGAAGGTCATAATTTTTCAATAGAAGACCGCCTCGGAGTGGATTGGCCCTCTTATTACACGGGCTTCACCTTACGAAAGAATTCAAGTAAACCGACAAAAAAATAAAAGATAATTCAAAATGATCTTAACCAGACTTCTTAGCTTGCTAACATTAGCCCACAAAGGCTTCATCAGGCGTAGTAATTTGGAACGGCGATGAGGCCACAGCTTGACAACGGTCTACAGAAATAACCCACTGCAGAATACTTTAACTGACCAATCAGAGTCGAGTACTCAACACAGCCATGTAACAACACAAGATAAAGTGTCGACTTTCCATGCGTGGTGCTCAGCCCTAGTTTGCAAAGCCTGATGGAGACTTTCCATGATCTTGAACATCACTCATCGTGGCCAAATCGGGGTTGTAATCAGTCTTTAAAACCACCTAGTGTGTTCCCAGCTGAAGGAGCGTGTTTCCAGGTGGGCAGCTCTGGCTCATGTGATTAACATTTATGATAGACAAATCAGTTAACGCTGGTGTGGTGGTGGTTGACTTGTAAGAGCTCTTTCACAGAAACATGAAAGCTGACCGAATAATAACAGTCCACTGTTATGCCACTCAAAGGACCTGATGACAAATGTGTGGCCATGCGGCAGATACGAGAGGCCAGGAATAACAGCACTCAGCCTGTGAAGTGAGAAAAAAAAACTCCCATATTCATATATTAACACATCTCCCTGGCCTCGGTTACTGAAAACAGTAATCCTCCCTTCAAGAAAACCAGATTTAGGGAGAACCACAGCCTGGCAGCCGCTCCGGTTGACAACCTGACAGCCTTCTCACATGTGGCTGCTATGAAGTAGCCCAATCGGTCAAGTCGTAGCCCAACCCAATAGCTGTTTAAAGGGATCTAATTCAACCTGACTATGGCTCTGAGAGAGAATTCGGGGTATTTGAATGGTATAAAACAGACCAACAGACCCACACATAGAGATTTAATTATTGTTCACCGACAGATTTGGATCAAGTAGCACTCCCAGATAATTCCCAGCATTTGTTTTAACATAGTTGGAGCAGTGGATGGGTGGGGTTCACCACAGTAGGACTAATCAGATGTCTGCTAATCACAGAAACGTATATCACATTGACTAAACCTTCTGGCGTTCATTGTGCTTTCCAACATGGGAAGCACTGCCCACCGGGTCAATCTGAGCTTTAAATGTCAGCATTAAAGGATAATTCTGGTTTTTTTTTATAACCTGGGTCTTATTTTTATAGTTTTTCCCATCATGCATATTGGTTATGATACCATTTTACTCACTAGCTTAATTTTGTAGATTTGGGGTACAGTACCACCGCTGGACACAGCTTTACAACGGTGTCTTATGGGGCAACACGAACCTTAAACCTGCCCTTTCAAAAATAAATAAATAAAGATAGTTGGTGTCTCAGTTAGACCATGTACATGGTTTCCCATTATCTGTGACCTCTCCATTGTGCTGGGTGAGGTAGTTTATCGATGGTTACTCCTATTACCTACTGTAAGTGAGATGGCCATTGCTGCAAGTTGAACCAAGAAGTAGCTCAGTAGTGCAATCAACCATTGATAATACTTGAGATTTTGGGTAATGATAACTTTCCCCCCCTTTTTTCTCCCCAATTCTGGCAAACTACCCTACTCAAGAGCCGTGCCGGTCGCTGCTCCACCCCCTCTGCCGATCCGGGGAGGGCTGCAGACTACCACATGCCTCCTCTGATACATGTGGAGTCGCCAGCCGCTTCTTTTCACCTGACAGTGAGGAGTTGCCCCAGGGAATGTAGCACGTGGGAGGATCACACTATTACCCCCAGTTCCCCCTCCACCCTGAACAGGCACCACGACCGACCAGAGGAGGCGCTAGTGCAGCGACCAGGGCACATCCGTCTTCCCACCCACAGACACGGCCAATTGTGTCTGTAGGGACGCCCGACCAAGCCGGGGGTAACATAGGGATTCAAACCGGCGATCCCTGTGTTGGTAGGCAACAGAATTAAGGGTATGCGGGTGATGTCACAGATGCGAACTCACAGTGGCAACGCGGCACTGAGTGGCAAAAAGACTGAGTGGCAGCGTTAACGTCCAGCTTGAATACCGCGAAAAGGCATCTGAAATGGGAAAGAGCTGTTGTGTGATAGACCGTACCAATAGATTTCACAAGAAATTGGAGTTTTATCTTTTTACAGACTACCGGAAGATGAGGTAAAGAGAAAAATGGATGCTGCAATTCACAGAAACAACTGGAATCCAGGCACCGAGTCGTGAATTTTCTGTTCCCATTTTGTGTCAGGTAGGCTAACGTTAGGCTATGTTGGATTTTTGGGTAACGTTAAATGGTAAAATCATAAAGCCATATACTGTATTGACTACTTATCAATTAAATATTTAGCATCTTTCATAAGTTTTTGTCGGCATATTTCTTTTAAAAACGTGCTTGTGTTGTGCTCTACAAACAAAAGGGAGAATGGTTGGCTTAACGTTAGTTTTCAGCGTTGTAACTTAATAAAATAAAATAAATATTTGTACAAACCTGCCCACATACAACCAGAATATCTGTCGGTGTCCTCGTCACTTTAATTTCGCCAACAAATCCCGCCTTGAAGTGCGTTTTGGCGCCAAGACTTTTGCATACCTTCAGGCTTTGCTTTGTGCATTTCCCTGGCGTAGAAATCAAGTACATATAAATATCAGGAAACTCGATTTGTCGCCAAATGTTAATGTCCATGGACCACTGGTTATTTGGTAAACTGTACGGGTCACTGTCAAGTCCAACTGCCTTTAATTTAAGCAGATAATCTTGCGTTATAATCCCGGTTTCACTGTTTCCCCTACTAGAAGCAGCCACGTTGCGGGATGTTTTGCCACTCACTGCGACCGAGGGGGCGTGTCCCAGTGGGAAAGTGACGTCAATGCATACCCTCTATAGATCGCTACGCTACACGGACGCCCCCTTGGGGTAATAATAATTTTTAACTTGAACTTTTCATACACGTGTTTTAAGTAGTTGGGTTAAATTGGACTCGCTGAAACATGTCTGACACCTGTGGCTCTGTTTCCCCATAAGACGCCATTGTCCAGCGGTGGTCCTGCATCCTTCACAACGAAGGCAGTGAGAAAAACAATAACGTACTTGATATGCATGTTGGCAAGAACCACGAATATAAGACCCAGGTTGTAAAACAAAGGAATTATCCTTTAACGCCAATACTGAAGGCTCAAAGGGGCAGGGTTTGCCATTTTGGAAAATACTGCCAGCACCAGAAACTTAATTTGGTATACTTTTCTGTGATTAGCAGACATCTGAATTGTCGTAATGTGGTGAACCCCATCCATCCACTGCACGAGTAGTGACGTTGTTCATTATTAGTCCATGTTTCTGTCAGCACAGCAACAAAATATTTGCAAATCCGATTGAGGTTTAAGTTTTAAAATGCCATAAATTCCATCACAAAGGTTAACCAAGATGGAAAGTTGGCATTGCTTCGATAAACTTTCACAATCGATTACTATCACTTCTTCTTTTTTTTTTTTTTATTATTATGAATTTTTCTGGTTCCAACACTGTTAAAAATATTTCATCCTATCAGCCACTACAAGAACCCGTTGGGGCCAATCAGGCATTAGGGGGTTGTTTAGCTGAGCCAGTGTGTCTCCTGCCAATAATCTCCAGGCTGGAAAGGGCCGTGGAGGGCAGCGAGGTCCAGCTGGCCTGCCGTGGCCAGAGGGCTCAGGGCAGATCTGGGAGCAGGCTGATAATGAGCAGGGGGATAAAGAAGAGTTATGGGGGTCTTAGCACCCTGAGCCCCTGGGTCACGTTGTACTGCTGGTGGTCACGGATCTCATTCTCATTACAAGCTCTCACAATGCCATTGAGCAAACAGGTATGAGTTTTACTGCTTATTAACAGGGTCTGTCATCGGGGGGACTGCATCCTAAAAGCTGAACTGATAGATGGTGTTAAAAGACCACTCTGATCGTGAGTAATGGAGTACCACTTGATGTCTTACTTTGCTTTCTTCTACCATCTTTCTTTCACTTGGATAGTAATTTTCTGTGTTTAGATAGTAATTTTCTGTGTTTTCCTGCTTCCATCTCCAATTTTTTTTCCAAGGTTGTATAAATATTCTTGTTTTCCGGACCCAATGGTATTTTCAGTAATAACTTTTGCCATGAATCCCTCTCGATTCCCCTGCTTAATTCATACTTCATTCATTGAGTTTCCTCATTTAGTTTCTTGGTTACTAATTCTCCTGTCATTCCAGATCCGGCCACTTCCTCTTGCCATGCTATCACACCATTCCCTTAATCTGCTTTTCCTCGCTCTCTTCCCTACCTGCAGCTCATTCCCTCGGTATATATGTACCGGTCTACCTCCACTAGCTCCCTCGCCAGATTGTCTTTGGCGTTACGCTAAGTTTTCCAGCGCTCACCACACCAGTCCCAAATCTTCCTGTCTGAACTCCTGCTTGATCCCTGCTGCTTAAGTTTGCCTTCTCTGATTGATGTCCTGGTTTTGACCCTTGTCTGTTCACGGGAATAAATCTGTTGAACTTTGATTCCTTACCTGATCATTTCTGTGTTGTGCTTGTGGGTTCTCGTTTGTTCTGAGTCAGTCAGCGTTACAACTTGGGTAACAGCTAATTGACTGGACTCCTAATATTCAGTTTTGGAGTGTGTTTGACTTCTGCTCAGCAAGGCCTTAAAACAATCCCTAGAGATGTCCATGATTGGTGCTGGTCAAAGAGAGTGATGGAGTTGAGGCTGGTGTGGGTATAAGCCAGACCTCAGGCTGTGATTTAGCGTCTAAGTGCATCAGACGGGAGTTGACCAGACTCTGGATAAATCACCTTAGTGGCACCAATAACAAAACGTTGACCGCTGACATGACTTATCCCCCAAATCTGTACATTGAAGCAGCACCGGGGGACGTTTTTTTGGATTCCGGCAATGACTTTTACGGCAAATGTAACAAAGACAGCCAAGGGGCTTTTTTTTTGTATAGGCGCATGGAAGGTCAGATCAGTGTGGCTGCAGCCTTATTCCAAATGCATCGCTTTAAACTTTTAATAACTTTGGTTGGGTTATGTTGGTAATCCACAAGATGGAAATGTATTCAGAATTCCCAGAATGAATGATGGAAATCTGCAAAATACTGACACTGCATATATTATACATATGACAAATTACATTGGATAATGGCAAAATAATGGTGCTGACCTGAAAATGGCACCAGTTAACTTATTGGAAGATCTATTATGTCAACTGTGGCATAGACAACCAGGGGGCTTTTTTTATTTATTTTCCCCTTAGTGTAGCAACAAGGCACATGCACTTATTTACAAGCAGTGGCTCAAAAGACTATCGCAGAAGAAGAATGGCGACATTCACAGATGAGCTCAAGTAGAACCGCTATACTTTCCCCCCGCCAATTACCCCACTCTTCTGAGCTCCGCCCCCTCTGCCGATCCGGGGAGGGCTGCAGACTACCACACGCCTCCGTCCGATACACGTGGAGTCGCCAGCTGCTTCTTTTCACCTGACAGTGAGCAGTTTCACCAGGGGGGGACATAGAGAGCGTGGGACGATCACGCTATTCCCCCCAGCCCCCCCCCCCCCAAACAGGCGCCCCCGACTGACCAGAGGAGGCACTAGTGCAGCAACCAGGACACATACCTACCCACCCGCAGACACGACCAGTTGTGTCCGTAGGGTCGCCCGGCCAAGCCGGAGGTAACACGGGGATTCGAACCAGCGGTCCCCGCATGCAAACCCCTATATTTTGCAGGGGGTCATGCCTGGTAGCAGACAAAAAGTGAAAAACAAGGCTTCTCGGGAACTGAGCTAAGCAATGACTGTGTCATTTCCATAGCCCTCACACTATGCCACAAAAATGAATGTAATGGTGATATGCTAAGATAGAGATTTAACCTGGTGCCGCGTTAAGCACGCAAGTACGTAGCATTGCATGCATGCAGCCCCGTGTATGCACGACTCTTTTCAGTTGACCACAGGGCAGTTAATCAAGCACTTCTGGCATTTTGAAAGAGGCAAAGTGGTAGTAAACCAGCCTTTTAGGCATGCGTATGAGACAATACAAGAGCTCTCTGGTTGGCCCGTAGGAGAATAGGAGGTCAGCTTAACTTATTATGGTGCCAAGCTGATCCCAGCCAGCATGAGACAAGCCCGTATTGTCTTACCATTACTATTCCTCCTCTGGCCAGACCACAGTGACAGCGGCTGATGAAAAGACCAATTGGAAGAGGTGAAAAAGTCATCTGATACTTCTGAGTTGGGTTTAATGACCTGCTTGGCGATTAAAACAACATCAGCCGTGGCGTAGGCCGGCCAGCTCGCCGAATAGCGGCTTCGGTAATGAAGAACAGAGGCTGTTTTTTGTCTGATCACTTTTGTTCCACTTTGCGAGGGAGCTCTGTAATACGCGATAAACAAAAGAAAAAAGAAGAAGGGGGGGACTCAAACAGAAATTCCGACATGAAAGATGAACGTCAGAAGTTCATCAGTGTTTCCAGAGTGACCACGGCAAGAACAGACGCAGGCCTCCGCAGCCCGTTTGCATCAGCGTGCGTCTCACTATGGGCTCCGCTGTGTGTGTGTGGACGGAGGAACTCTTGCCTGCACAAAGCGAACGTATTTATTTTACCGTCTTTCATCTGCGAACCACTACCAATCTGCATTGCGGGGAACTCTGCTGTGTATATGCCATAGGTGTCACGTAGGATTGATTCCTGGATTTAACATTTCAAGTCAAAAGTGGAACCATCTGCCCGTGTGTCTGTCCATCTGCCCCCCCCGGCACCTGTAGGAAGGATGGCGGCGGGGGGGGGGGGGGGGGGGGGACGGCCGGCCGGCCGGGCATGTCGGCGGAGTTATTAGGGAGTAGTCCTGAGAGTTTAGCGCATAATTTCTGAGGAATTACCCTCCATTACAACCTGCTGCTCGGCCGTGTGGCGGCACCTCCTGAATCTCATTTCACCGTGCACGTCCATTTGCTCACCGCATTACATCACCTTGGAAAAATAAAGGATAATGCAGGTGGGGGGTGGGGGGGGTGGGGTGGGGGGGGCTCCCTGGAGGTGTATCTGCTAAGTGTTCAAAACTATTTGTTCAGTATTAGGGACCCCAACTGTCGGGAACTGCCCTCCGGTGGGATTGTGGCGATAAAGGCCCGCAGTGACTCCCGTGTTTATGCGCGTGTAATTTCTCCCCCCCCCCCCCCCCCGACAGCAAAACGTTCGTTGATGAAGCGTATCCACTCAACCAGAAAACAGTAAACATTTCGGATCTCCGCCGTTACCCCCCCCCCCCCCCGCTCAGACATCTCTGCGGTACCCCCAAAAAAAAAGCTGACGAAATGTCCAAATGCAGTCAGAACAGATGACGGCGGCGTAAACAGAGGTGATGTGCGCCGCCACTTTTCCGACACGGAAAACTCGGGGGGGGGGGGAGGGGAGAGCGGGCCGGGCGCCTCCGCGTTGCATGATAGATATGGCTTTGTTTGTGGGAGCCGTGCGCCGCTCCCATGGTGCCCGGCCCCTCCGTGTGCGGAGGATCCAAGCACGGGTGGGGTAAACACTGCGGACCGCCGGGAGCATCGTCGCTGTACACATCACTGTACGTTCCCGCCCGTGTTTATCTTCCAGACCTGACGCTGCCGTTGACAGACATGATATTTGTCAACACGTCCTTAAGTGGATCTTTCCTCGAATCACGGTCTCGGATCAACGTACGGCGACCTTGATGCCAGATGAAACACGAACCAAGGCCAAGCACTTCACGTTGTATGTAATATATATACCCAATATAGGGCGTCTGTTCATCGCCGGGGGGGGCGCGCTTCTGATTGGTCACATCTAGACGATAGAAAACAAAACATCCAGTCGAAAAAGCGTAAACTTCCCTTCTGTGAAACGTGTCGGTTAGCCGCGGAGGCGCGGTCGCCTCACAGCAAGAAGGTCCTGGGTTCGAGCTCCGGGGTAGTCCAACCTTGGGGGGGTGGGGGGAGGGTCGTGCCGGGTCGTCCTCTGTGTGGAGTTTGCATGTTCTCCCCGTGTCTGCGTGGGTTTCCTCCCACAGTCCAAAGACATGTAGGTCAGGTGACTCGGCCGTACTGAATTGTCCCTGTGTGTGAATGTGTGTAGGTTTGTGTGTGTGTGTGTGTGTCGGCCCGCCCTGTGATGGCCTGGCGGCCTGTCCAGGGTGTCTCCCCGCCTGCTGCCCAGTGGATGCTGGGATAGGCTCCAGCATCCCCGCGAGCCTGAGAGCAGGATGAGCGGCTCGGGTAATGGATGGATGGATGGATGGTTAGCTGCAGAATTCCCTTTCTTTAATGGACCCTCGCCACTTAAGTTGATGTTGTGCTGAATCATAAACAGCAACATTCTGATGATTTATAGTTTTTTTGTTTTGTCAAACTGAATCTCAAACTTGTCTTAAAATCAGAAGCTATGTATGTATATGGCACCGTTTCTGCCTGGGAGATTCTGGCTTATTAAAGACTTTAAAACACATAATGGAAACATCCAGGGATGCATGTTAATGTAGTTAGTGTGAGCAGCGTAGGCAGCAAATCAGTTCCTCCATCCTCTCGTTTGAATTTTTTTTTAAATAAGTCTTTATTTAACAAAAAATTATCACAAAAAAAAACAGACTTGGTGTATTTTTAACAATATAAACATTATTTGTCAAATTACAAACACAAGTACTCAACGTGCATCTTTAACATTCCCAACAATAGTCATTCAACAACGGCTCAAAACATAAAAACATAAAAAGGAAAACAGGTGAGACCCCGTTTATCCCAGCGGTGCTGCAAAAAAGCAGCCCGTCCTCCACGGCTGAACACAGCAGCAGGCCCTTATAACACCACGTGGTAGTGAATGGTTCCAGATCCTTCACTGCTTTGTAATAATTAAAATCTACCCTCATCCTGGCCTCCACCAGGCTGGTAAACAACGGTTCAACATCGAGAGAGACAGACAGACAGATAGAGAGAAGAGAGAAGAGAGACAGAGAGAGAGAGAGGAGAGAGACAGAGAGAGAGACAGACAGATAGAGAGAAGAGAGAAGAGAGACAGAGAGAGAGAGAGGAGAGAGACACAGACAGACAGACAGATAGAGAGGAGAGAGACAGAGACAGACAGATAGAGAGGAGAGAGACAGAGACAGACAGATAGAGAGAAGAGAGACAGAGAGAGAGAGATAGAGAGAAGAGAGACAGAGAGAGAGAGAGGAGAGAGACAGAGACAGAGACAGACAGATAGAGAGGAGAGAGACAGAGACAGACAGATAGAGAGAAGAGAGACAGAGACAGAGAGAGAGAGATAGAGAGAAGAGAGACAGAGAGAGAGAGAGGAGAGAGACAGAGACAGAGAGAGAGAGAGGAGAGAGACAGAGACAGAGACAGACAGATAGAGAGGAGAGAGACAGAGACAGACAGATAGAGAGAAGAGAGACAGAGACAGAGAGAGAGAGATAGAGAGAAGAGAGACAGAGAGAGAGAGAGGAGAGAGACAGAGACAGAGAGAGAAAGAGGAGAGAGACAGAGACAGACAGATAGAGAGGAGAGAGACAGAGACAGAGAGAGAGAGATAGAGAGAAGAGAGACAGAGAGAGAGAGAAGAGAGACAGAGACAGACAGATAGAGAGAAGAGAGACAGAGAGAGAGAAATAGAGAGAAGGGAGAGAAAGTAGGAGACAGAGTAGGAGAGAGAGAGAGGAGAGATAGAGAGAGTAGGAGAGAGAGGAGAGATAGACATACAGAGAGAGGGGGAGAGTAGGAGAGAGAGGAGAGATAGACATACACAGAGAGAGAGTAGGAGAGAGAGAGAGAGGAGAGATAGAGAGAGTAGGAGAGAGAGGAGAGATAGACATACAGAGAGAGAGGGAGAGTAGGAGAGAGAGGAGAGATAGACACAGAGAGAGTGGGAGAGAGGAGAGATAGACATACAGAGAGAGAGGGAGAGTAGGAGAGAGAGAGGAGAGATAGACACAGAGAGAGTGGGAGAGAGAGAGAGAGAGAGAGAGGAGAGATAGACATACAGAGAGAGGGGGAGAGTAGGAGAGAGAGGAGAGATAGACATACACAGAGAGAGAGTAGGAGAGAGAGAGAGAGGAGAGATAGACATACAGAGAGAGAGGAGAGATAGACATACACAGAGAGCGAGTAGGAGAGATAGAGAGAGGAGAGATAGGCATACGAAGAGAGAGGGAGAGTAGGAGAGAGCGAGAGAGGAGCGATAGACATACAGAGAGAGGGAGAGGGAGAGGAGCGAGAGGAGAGAGAGACATACACAGAGAGAGAGTAGGAGAGAGAGAGAGAGGAGAGATAGACATACAGAGAGAGAGGAGAGATAGACATACACAGAGAGCGAGTAGGAGAGATAGAGAGAGGAGAGATAGGCATACGAAGAGAGAGGGAGAGTAGGAGAGAGCGAGAGTAGGAGCGATAGACATACAGAGAGAGAGAGGGAGAGGAGCGAGAGAGAGAGAAGAGAGAGAGACATACACAGAGAGCGAGTAGGAGAGATAGAGAGAGGAGAGATAGGCATACAGAGAGAGAGAGAGAGAGAGGAGAGATAGGCATACAAAGAGAGAGAGAGAGTAGGGGAGAGCGAGAGAGGAGATGTCTGATCCAACATGAAACATCTGTCACCTGACTGACTGCTGAATCAAATTGGCCCCAGCAACAGTGTGAGCGAGGGGCTTTTAAAAGGGCCATTTCAGCCTAATACATGGCCCATTACCAGACGGCAATCCATCACATTAACCCTGCCTCTAGAGACCTGCCAGTGTCTCCGGTACAGTGCCACGGTGCTCGCTGTCTCCAGTCAGGACACACTCAGCAGCGGGTCCACTTTGCCTCGACTGTGTTTACCTCAACAGTGCGCGCGCACACACACACACACACACACACACACACACACACACACACACACACACACACGTCTTCGCCGAGACTCCTGTCAGCACAGGGAAAGTGAGGCCAGGCCTTTAACTGATATGGGGGGACGTGACCCTCTCTAACCTGCGTGGCATATTTCATACCAAGATATGATGTGCTGCCATAGCCACATCACCACATGCTCCAGAACGATCCGGAATGTAGATCTCTTGTGTATTGAGAGGTACTTGAGGACGCCTCGAACCTGGAACGCGTCTCGCGAAACGTGGCTCAGCCCTGGCTTCTTCTTTTTTTTGTGTAATATGTGTGATATTTGCGCTGCTATGAGATCCCGCTCGAGAGAGGATATGTTAAAAAAAACAAAAACAAAAAACAATCAGCACGCTCATATAAAACATAGACAACTATATTTTACAAGATTCGCAAAAATAAACACTCTCCCCCCCCGAGCCTTTAATTAGCATGAATGCCGAGTGCTTTAGCCAGAATTAAGGAGCGTCGGGCCCAGCTGTGGTGAGCCTGATTACTTAATAATACGGTGATAAACACAACTATCAATCAAGACCGGTGACAGGACTTACAATTCAGGAGAGATTGGCCAAAATAAGAGCTGCTGACGCTCTCATTGTGGGTACAAGTGTGGGCATGTGTGTGTGTGTGTGTGTGTGTATATGTGTGTATATGTGTGTGCGTCCCCAACTCATGCAGATGATGGCGTTTCTTGCACCGATGCCACGGTGAAACGCGACACCTTTATTTTACAGAGCACAACTACGGTAACTGCAGCAAGTCTCCCCCCCCCCCCCCCCGAAAACGACGGCGGCGTCGCGGCAGCACCCCGCCGAACGAGGCCCTCCGATACAACCTCGAGGTCAGAGTCGCAAATTAAACCAGGAAGTCGAGGAGAGCGCCGTGCACAGCTTGTGCGGAACTCGCGACACGCCTCGCGCAGAAAAGACAAATAAATAAAACAGAAACCCGAGTTGCAAAATTACACCCGATCCATCGGTCGCGTGTACGAGCGGGGTTTGTTTTTGCACGCCCGTGGGATTTTGCAGCCCCCCGACGTTTGTCTCGGAGGCCGGCGTCGAACCCTGGGGTTTACACGCCGGTTGGCTAGCACACGCCTCTGCAGGCCCGGGTGACGGCTCGTCGGGAGAGGTGGACGATAAGCGCTAGCGGGGAGGGATTACAAATAACCGTCAGGCTCTTCGCAGTGGCTGTCGGGACAAAATTCAGAGCTAAAAAAAAAAACAAAATCCCACGGGCGAGTAACTTGTACGTAGGGACGGCTGACGAACGAGGTTCGCGTTGATGCTAATCATGCTCGCACAGAGCAGATTATTTTGTCAAGAGAAAGGAGGGGAGATATTTCTTTCCCATTCTGGTCAAAGTATCGTCACCTTAAACCACCGCGGTGATGAGTAACGTATGGCCCTTTGATTATGTCCTCGGGAGGAAACTCTAGCCTCCCCCCGTACCGCCGCCGTGTCCAGCAGTTAAACCGTTGGCGCTGTGATTTTGGAAACCTTACAAACGAGAGCGATGCTCGTGTTTGGTATTGTTGAGAAGCGAACGCATTACGCACGCGGGGCGTCCGGGCGTTGAGAACGGAGCTAGCCGTCATTATTAACGGGCTTTCCTCGCCTAAATTAACATTTACCCACTTTTCTCCCCAGCGGACCAACCGCTCGAAATCATAGAGGGGACGGGGGGGGGGGAAAGAAAAATACAGATTTTCAAAAAGCCCTCGTCTTCGATCCAACCACGTTTTCAATTTTGGCCCTTATTTGGATTTCCAAGAACGGACGCCAAGTAAAAGACGGAGCACTTGTGCGGCGTCGACGGGCGATTCAGATCGCCTCGAGTTCTCACCTATTCTCGTTTCACCTTTGATTTTACGTTTCTCACGAGAAAAAACGGGAAGTGGTTACCGGAAATCTAACTAAATAGTAAACGACACACGAGTATTCGTTGTATTTCTTAAGGAGAGACGCCATAAATCAGAACTGGGCCAAAATGTTCCCCATCGTTGTGCACACGTGTGCTCCACAGACCCGAACGTACACATGCTTTTACTTTTGTATTTCGTATTTTCTATGTAACACTGGATTTCAACACCAAGCGAGGCATACGCATATCTATATATTCCCCCCGTTGCTGAGCTATGTGAACTAGCCTGACCTCTTGCAGATCTTATTGGGCTGTTTGTGTTGATGCATCATGGCCGTCGCTGCCGTGTACGCGACTGCACGTACAAAAGCCTCGACGGGGGGGCCGGCTCCTCGTTTTTTGGGGGCCTCCGCCGCGATCGGCGTTGCCTATACCGCTGGTCCGTAGCCGGCCGGATTACACAACGCCGCTGTTTTCTCTGCTGCTAGAAAAGGGCACTGAGCAAGGTAAATCAGGGCAGCGCTGGGGGACTGCAGCTATTCTCTCTCACCTCGCCACTTTTAGCAGACCGTGGCTGATTTCCTTCCTTGCGTGACTCCGGAGTGTAAACACAGAGCCGGAGTGACTCATCACTATTTCTCTCACTTCCATGGTCTGATATAAACACATGAAGAGGTCAAGGGTCTTTTTTTTTGGGGGGGGGGTGAGGGGCGGGGCGGCTGAACAGTTTGTCTCCCCCGCCCGCCCCCCCCCCGAGACATCCTACATTCTCCAAAGAATTCGCTGCTTCCTGTGGCCAAAGCCACACGCCTGCCCACTCCAGCCTAGAGGAAGAAGAAGAAGAAACAGAAACAGAAAGTTAGAAGAAGAAGAAGGAAAAAAAAAAAGACAATTAAGGTGATGGATCACCCTCTTTGCCACGCCGCTCTTCAGTAAAATGGAAAGAATGCGAACGTGATGAGCGCGTATCTCTCTTTTACCTAAAGGAGCCCCAAGCGGGACGGAGTAGGGCAACGTAACGACTGGAGGCCACTTAGCGCGCCGCGGAGAGCCATAAATTACCTTATTCCGTTCCATGTAGCGGTGGATTGATTAATGGCTCGTGAAAACCTTGTTTAAAGGTGCCTGCCAAGTTGCCTTTCGGGCAGATTGGCACTTTCTTAAAATGGGATTTCTAAGAAAGGCCTGATCCGCGCTGTGTACCCTGTCGAGCCCGAGCGTTAGCGGAGGGCAGTGGCGGTGGAAAGGGAGGGATAGCTACTTCCCTTTCGGGCCCCCATCTGAAGAAGGGCCAAACACAATCCAACATCAATCTCTGCCCTGTCACCTTGCACTCTACCGCCTTCCCTTGCACCATTGTTATAGAGCAGACCAGCGGAAAGAGGCCAGGAGCAGGTGGAAATAAAACGCCGTTTGACAACTATAGGCTAAGATTCCTCTCGTGATTCTCACCGCGTTTACACGAGCGGGAGAGCGCCAGGTCCGCAGCTGCCGAGGAAGGCCTGGCTAGTGACGTATGCCTCCATAACAATACTACATACATGTATGTACATGGCTTTGTGCGCGTGCACTGACAAACACGGGCACGTACACACAAAGACGGAAAGAAAGGGGGAGCCATCCCGCCATCCGCAATCCCAACCGCTTATCCTGCTCTCGGGGTCGCGGGGACGCCGGAGCCTATCCCAGCAGTCACTGGGCGGCGGGCGGGGAGACACCCTGGACAGGCCGCCAGGCCATCACAGGGGCCCACATACACACACACAGACCCACACACATGCACACCTAGGGGCAATTTTACGTTAGCTAAGGATAGCTAAAAAGGGTTTTTATAATGCTAATTTTGGCCATGCTAGCTAGCGAGCTAAAGTTGTATACATATATATGTAAAATATATATATATATACGTATATATGTGTGTATGTGTGTGTGTGTGTGTGTGTGTGTGTGTGTGTGTGTGTGTGTGTGTAAAGGTCGTGACCTATGCTTGGTCTTTCTACTATCCTTTAATTTGTAAACGCTATTATCATTTTCTGTGCTTCGCCTTTCATCCCCGCCTCTTCCTCTGTTCCTCTCATGTCTTCCCTCCACTGTTTTCTCCGTGCCCCCCCCCCTTTTTTTTTTTTTTGTTGCTGCTTCAACTATTCTCCTTTCCTTACTCGTCTCTCCCGTCCTCTCCTCTCCAAGGCCTGGCAGGATGGCTGTCACATGATGCCCATGGTTGTGTGATGCTTCGCTGGGACCCCCCTCCGCTCAGGAAATGCTCTCAGCCTTTTTCCCACCCTAGCCTTCCGCTGTGGAGAACCGGGCATTACGAGCGAATCCAGTTACCATCCCAAAAGCATTCCTTACTGATTCCCGACCACTACGTGTCAATGGGTTCCCACAAACAAACGAGGATATGCCCCTCGTTTCAAGCTGACTGGAGCATATGGGGTATCATGTTGTGGACTACCAGAGCTGTCTGTGGCAGAACAGAGGAGGTCGGAGCTCCACAATAGGCAAATTACGAAGCCACCCCCCAAACCCCCGCCCCCGCCCCCGAGTCGCCTCCCTTAAGTTCAACTTTGTGGTTTTTCTGTAGGTGGGTTCGGTCGTGCGCGGATTAAAAATAGCCAAGCCGTTCCCGACAGAAAAACCGTGCGGGGCACGGAGCACACGCTGCGCACATGATATCTCCCATTGTTGTGCGCTGCTTGGGGATTCTCAATTGCTTTTTTTTCCCGAACGCGGCCCGCCGCAGGAAAATCCCCCCTTCGGAGGGAAGGGAAAGCGAGCCGGTGGGCTGCGCGTAAACACCCATCGATATTACGTAAACGCGCATGTGTGAAACCCACGTCGCCCCGTGTGCACCCCTCAAATAGACATCAGGGCGAGTATCAAAGGAGCTAACCTGCAGCAGGGCCCGTTGTGGCCTGCCTCGGCCCTCCAGACCTTCTTGTGTGTTCCCCGACTGTGGTTTCTGCTTCATCTCATATTATTGATGTCTCCTTCTCCTCCTCCCCCCCCCACCCCCACCCCCCCCCGCCTCCTGCATTCAGAGACGAACCGGGATGCGCCGGCCCCGGGCGGCGGTGTGTCGGGGGCCACAGGGCGGGGTGGAGCGCCGCGGACGGTCTCCATTCGCGGTGCGGGGCGTCCCGGCTGTTCCTTCGGAGGGCGCATGACAGGGGAGGTGGGACGGAGCACATCGCAAGAAGCGTCAGGTGGGAGACAAGAGAGAGCCCGGATGGTTTTTAGGCATCCTCCTCATCTTGTTCGTCACACACTTTACACGTCCTTCACAATCCTGTTGGCCTCGTTCGACGCCGTGTGCTGTGTAAATTGTGTAAACACGACATCCATTGCACGTTGTGCGTCTCTCGGGGGAGAGAGCCCTCCTCCGTCGCTCCCCCCCCCCCAGAGGTTTCTCCCTAGTTTTTCCCCCCTGTTCAATGTTTTTTTTTGTTTTGAAGGGAGTTGTTTCTTATCTGAGGCGAGGGTCTAAGGACAAGATGTTGTGTTGCTGTAAAGCCCCTTGAGGCAGATTTGTAATTTGTGTTAATGGGCTATACACGCCGTGTGACAGACGCAGACCTCCCTCAGCTGCTCATACTGTAGGACGGTGGTTTTCAATCCCTGGGTCGCGACCCCTCGGATGGGTCGCAGAATATTAAAAATGGGGTCAGCAAATTTGATTTGGTAGACAGATTTATTTTTTTTGTGTAAATTATGTCTCACATCAGTACGCCCTGTACGTGCAATCAATCGGGCTCTCTAGATCCCGCGGCCATCCGCGGGTCACGTTCAGGATTTTTAAAAAAAAATGACGTGTCGCCGTTGCGCAGAGAATTCAACACAACGCCCAGTCTATCCTGATGTTTAGCTGTGCGAAACGTCATCACGTATGATAGTTTTCCTATCCCGATGGAGCCAGACATCATTCTCACTCCGAAACACAACACTGTGCAAGTCGGGTCTTCCCGCCAACTGTCCCGAGATGAGCGAGGGGGAACAAAAAAAGACGGCCTGCGTCCGGCTCGTCCCTAATTATTCTGTTACACGTCCCCCCCCCCCTTTTTCTTTTTTCTCAAGGTTGTCAGATTTGTGCGCCGCTCTTGTCGGTAAGCAGGTAATGTCGGCGGTGATGCTGAGAGCCGGGAAAGCCAAACGGCTCGTTTGTGGACAAGTCGGAACAACGCCGAGCAGTTTTATAAACCGGTGATCCGCCCTAGAAAACGATCGGTGGAACCGCAGCTGGCCGAGACCACTTGGACAGAGACGAAGGAACGGATGGAGAAATAAACACCTGAACCTGTCGCTACACAACAGAAATAGTGACACACACACACACACACACACACACACATAATGTCCTCCATCTGTACCTGGTCTTTGAGTTGAACAGGCAGATGTGATGACGAGGGTTTCTTACACTCCTCGCTCGTTCGCTGATTTTGGATTTCCATCCAGAAAAAAAAACCAAAACCGAAACACAACAGGACAATTTGTGGAAATTCATCCATCCATCAAACTATCCCAAATTATCCCAAACCGCTTATCCTGCTCTCAGGGTCACGGGGGATGCTGGAGCCTATCCCGGCAGTCATTGGGCGGCAGGCGGGGGAGACACCCTGGACAGGCCGCCAGGCCATCACAGGGCCCACAGACACACACACACACACACACACACACACACACACACACACACACACACACACACACACACCTAGGGACAATTTGGTGCGGCCGATTCACCTGACCTACATGTCCCTGGACGAGTCCAACTAAATTTTAGGGGCCAATATTCTACTTTTACTCCACCACCTTCACATCCACTACACACAGCTTTACTTACTAGTACAAATTTGGTGATTTTTGAATTTGATTTATTTATTTTTTCATCTCATACCACTGAATGTTAAAGTGTCCCTTTATGGGTCGAGAGCAAATGCTCCTCCTGCCTCTTAAGCTGAACAGGTCGTTTAAAACCCCTCTTGGATCAGCTGGGCAATGCATTGTCACAAAGCTGAAAACAGGGCTCCCCCTCCCCCCCCCCCCCCGAGCTCTTGAAAAGTGGACTTTTCAGAGACATGTGCTTCTCACAAATACACCCATCAGCCAAGTTTGTGGAAACGATATATATGACGACATTCGTACGCGCCGTACAAATATTAACAACAACAAAAAAGAGAGACGGGGGGTGACCAGATTTAGAGGCTCCGGGCAGAGATATTCCCAAAACGTGGCGTCCGTTAGTGTGCTGGTGCCGCGTGCAGACCGGGAAATAAACCCTGCAGGAAGTTTTACCAATGCATTTACTGTGTGCACTCCTCACCTGGGAGGAACGCGGCCTTTTCCCCAAACCGGGTTGCCGTTGAAATCCATCATTTCATACGTTTATATTTCGTCGTAATAGCTTGAGCTTGCCGAGGGCCGCGAAGGGGGGCGAAGGGGGCCAGTGGGGCGTGTTTGTCGTGTCACGCCGAGTCGACCCGGGAGGGACGGGGTTTCTCGCAGTGACTCATGTGTTTTGAGATGTTGACTCCTTTTGTTTGTGGAGAACAGCATTTGCCGTCCACACAATAACAAACACGAGCGGGACAGCGTCGCCGGATGGGATGAGACACGAAGCAGCAGTTGTGCGGCGCACACATGGGAGGTTATTTCTAGGCTTCGGTGTACGCACAACTTTATGATGACTATTAGCAAAACAGAACAAAAAACTTTATATACTGACTAGGCCCAATACTGCATAAATTACAAGTACATAAGACGTGAGTCATCCGCCTCAGCGTATAGAGGCCAGGTGGGTGTAATGTTGTACAGTTTGTGCCGGCTGGAGACGTTTAGGGCGAAGAAGAAGCCCCGCACGTCTTCCTCGGGGTCTTCACTGCCGAGGCGTCTACTGTTTAAACGGTTTGTTAAAACCTCAGCAGACTGTCCAGCCGGGCTGCAGACCACCCTGAGCAGTCCTGGATGTGAATCTTTTTTTTAAATTATTTTGATGTTGGTGTAAAACGGTTTTAAAGGGGTGCTGTGTAGGATGGCTGGGTGAGGCGGTCTACACGGCGTAACGGTCCTGCAGCAAGTGTGCAGAAATGGCATCCTGTCCCGCCTCAGCATCACCGGTCCGTCCCGGCTGACCGGACTCTGCTCTGGCACCGGAAACGCCACCCTGCCGTGCAAACGCAACGACCGCAGACCGGACCTGTGTACCTGGCCTGCATTAGGGCCCGGCCTTGTTATGTGCACTGCAGGGTGCATGAACATAAAAAAAAAACCAAAAACAGTTAGAAATCTGATTCAGGGATCATTTGTAAAAAAAAAAGAAAAGAAAGTGGTGGGTGGCGGGTGGAGTTGATGGAGGTGGGGGGCCTTCAAAAACCACAACTGCCTTTTAAGCTGTAGCCATGGGCCTAGTTGTATTCTTCACCATGGAACATCACACGTGTTTAACAACTATTGGGAAGCCCCCCCCCCACATAACCTCTGATACAGGCAGAATCTCAGTATTGATGATCGAGCTCTTTATGCCACCTGATCAACATGTCTCACATGGCGCCATTAATCCAAAACGGATGGCGGTGGGGGTGGCAGTTTTACAAAAGGCTCATTTTTTCTTCTTCAATTTGCGTAACGCACTCAATTTGTATCCCCTTGCACGCGGACTATATGTGGGGGGGGTGCGCCCCCCCCCTGCATATAGTCCGCGTGCAGGCTATAGAGAGCGAGAGAGACGTGAGGGGCGTCGTGCCAGAGGGACTTTTTCCCTTGCGCACTGGCACGGAGGAGCTCGCGAATGGCAAATTCTCGCCAAGGAAATTAAAAAGTCCTCGAGCCCCCCGCTCGGGTGCCGTTGACGACTCGGGGAGAAGGGTGGTGCCCGTCGTAGCACGACTCTATAGGCCCGCAGCCGCGCGGTAAGCGTCCGCGCGGCAGCGCGCGCGCGCGCGCAATCAGCGGTCTGCAAGCAATCCCGTCCCTTTCTTGTTCACATAAACACCACTTGAAGACAAATATACAAGGCCACCTACAGCGCCGGGGGAAAGTGATGAGGGGCCGCGCGGACCTATAGGCCCGCGCGCCGCCCTGCTTTCAATTACGGCGACGGCGCGCGGAGGAGGGACGAGGTGGCAAACGGGTCCGAGGAGCTCCTGTAATTCATTTGATGCGCGCGTGACCCCCCCCCCCAAAAAAAAACAAAACAAAAAAAATGGCTGAAGCGTCCTTTAAATTATTTTAAATTGTTTAACGAATTTTTTTGGGGGGGGAAATAAAACAAAACAAAAACGGAAGCGATACGGGCAATAGCGGGTTCGTCGCCGGCTGTAATTTGGTCGACGCGAGATCCGAAGTGCGCGCGGGACGTCGCGCGCGTCCAGCAGCAGAGACCCCCGAGGAAGAAGCGGAGGGGGGAAAAGCGGGCAGGTCTGCAAGTTACCGCGACGCGGGTCCGAGTTATGGATTTATTCCCCCGCGCCCTTGCGATTATTATCCTCGCGCGGAACGCGCGCTCGTGGGCCCGCGCGTAACCCCGTGCGGCGTTTCTCCCCCCCCCCCCCGCAGACTGCTGGCGCAAACAAATAAACAAATAAAGAGGTTTTTTTTTTATTCGCGTCATCCTCAAAAGTCCAACCGCGCCGTTTGCTCACAAACGCCAGAAGTAACGAGCCTGTGTTCGTGCTCCCGTTATAAACACGTTGGCCTCTCTGCTTTCGTTGGGTCGCGTTTAATTCTCGGTGTGAGCAATGAGCATTCACGAGCATTTAGATATGAGGAAAAATAACGGGTAGTGGATGGGTGGAGGATGGGTGGATGGATAGAGGGTGGATGGATGGATGGATTGCATTTATATAGCGCTTCTCTAGCTGCAACAGCCACTCAAAGCACTTATTATTATTATTATTATTATTATTACTATTATTATGATTATTAGTGGTGGTGGTGGTGGTGGTGGTAGTAGCTTGTCTTATTAGCCTCTGCTGCTGCTGCTGCTGCTGGTGGTGACGGGGAAAGCGAGCGTGCAGAGGGGACGTCTTGCTTCGGAGGGATTTCAGCTCCGCGTTGCATGAGAACCGCCGGGCCTCTCCGGGGCGTCCAGCTGATCGATCAGTCTGTCAAACGGCCCTCCAAACAACCGCGGCAGCCTCTCGGTGACCTCCCGCAGCTCCACTCCGTCAGCAGGGGAGGTGCTCGGAGACTTTGTGTTCTCAGTGTCAAGGCCGCCATTTTAAGCGGTGGCCCCACGCTAAACGACGTGTCTGCCCCGTCCGTTCAAACCGGGCTGCGTCACTCGGGCCTCCGCCGGCGGATGTGCACATCCATACGCCGCCTCACCTCTTCACGTGGGTGGCTAATAATATTGCCTCGCGCTGAATCAAATCTCCATAACGAAACACAGGGCCGCGATATGAGACCCCTGGATAACCCTCCTCCTCCTCCTCCCTGACATGGATAACGACCGAGGGCCGTGTACAAGTGCCCCAGATGAATACATTACGCATCATAATCACATCATATAGACAAACATCAGATCCCTTCTGACCATCTTATTACGGCCCGTTACGAGGGGGTGGGGGGGTGGGGGAGCAAAATGTCGAGGCGTTTCGTGTTTGATTGTTTTATTCGGTGTGTGATTTCGCTGCAGTTTGAGCTGCTCGGAGTGGAGGATCGCCTGTGCGCCCTAACCGTGCAGCAGCCTCGTGTTAGCGGCTCCAAACAGGCCCTCTCCTCGCTAAATTATTGAGAAATCTGTCCGGAAAGACTGTCAAGGCTGTTCACATTGTGGTGTCCCTCCACCTAAGCCGAGCCAAGCATTCCTGAGGATGCAGCGCCGTCAGATATTTCATTTTGGAGACGTCATGGAAAAGTGCATGAATCTGACTGAGACGACAGAGCAAAAAAAAAAAAAAAAAAAACCTCTCGGGATACAAGGGAAGGAGTCTGCCACGAGGAGCGTGGTCCTCTATTAAGTATTAGGAAAACCGTTCACACACCCTTGCCACTAATGAAGGCGATAAACAAGATTGACCCAACGCAAATTAGAAAATTAGGAAAGATACGAGTGCGTAATTTCGCTGCGTGTTGAGGCTCATAATAGGGGCCCGTGGGTTAATCGAGAGGTCACAGAGCACGGTTATAACGACTCTGGGTGACTCACTATGTCAAAAACACACGCAGACTGATGCGCAGCGTGCCCATAGAGGGATGCGGGCCTGTCACCGCCTACAGAAGAGATGCGCAATGACGCGCGCCTCGGAGGCGCGCGTCATTGCGCAGCGCGTCGCGCCGCGTCGCACGACTGGCACGAAGACGACGCACAGCGCCGCTGGTCATTCGTCGGGACCTGTAATAAAGTGAAATTAAAAAATAAATTAAAAAAAAAGTGATCATGAAATGGGTGAGTGGGTGAAGCCTTCTGACGTGGACGCACAGACCCCGTGTTTGGAAAAAAAAAAGGCACGCGCTTTTAATAGAGTGAGGTCACCGTGGGAAATGAAACGCAGTGGACGGAGAATAAGGGACGGGTGCCTGGCCTGCCCCCCGGTTCACGATGGGTGGTCCGATCCGCGCGGGCAAATGTGCACGGAGCTCTTTTCGGCAGAGTGCCCGTGCACAATCGGTAATGAAAATAATAAGAATAAAAAAATAAAATAAAATAAAATACTACCGCTGAAAATAGCCTTTTTTTAAACATTTTATTTAAATCTCCCTCTCCCTTGCCTCGGCCCAGGGAGCCAACCCTGCAAGTGCTCTGCATGCGCAAGACCAAGCGTCCTATATTTATTTCAGTTTGAATTCCCCCAAACTATATATACAAATATAAATATAAATATATAAAAATACAGGGGTGCTCACATATAATTGTCAATTTACCCAAAAGCACCGGCACCTCATCCAAACCCGTTATTTGTAATTGCGACCGTTTTACGCACGAAAACAAACGCTCCCATTTGCTCTTGACTTGTGAGCGAAGCCCCCCGGGGCCGCGAAACACACCAAGGCCGCCGGCTCGTGCGTCTGGCCGGGGGGCGCGCGCGTACGCGCCACGCTGTCCCGCACCGCAACAACCGCACGGATGCGGAGACGCGCGGGGCCCCGCAGCCCCGAGCGCGGCGCGACGTTGCGCGGCAGGTTGCAGGCCGAAGCTATTAGCATCTCTGGGGAACAATAAGCAAACTACTGTCAACAGTTTGGAGGCTAGAGGGTGGGGGTGGGGGTAGGGTAGGGTGGGGGTGGGGGGGCTGATCGTCTTTCAGCGGACTTTGCACCAGGGGCTATGAAACAAACCTCAAATTAGACCGTCGGATTTTCTCCCCAATGATCAGCTCTCTCTCCCCCCCGGTGGAGACGCACCGGCCGCGTTAACGCCGAAGCGCCTAAGAAGGAGTCGGAGGCCACGCGGATCCACTCATCCGCTCTGCGCGCTGCGTGGCGGAATCGCGCGTGATGTGATGTCCCCCCCCCCTCCCTCCTCCCCCCCTCCCGAGCAGAAGCCGGCTCCCCACACCACTGGAAAACCGTGACGGGTGAACGTCTTACCTTCTTTCTTTCTCTTTCTTTTCTTTTTTTTTTTTTTAAATTGGTGGTTCCAGTCCGGATAGACGAGCCCGCCGAAGGAGCCGGTCTCGGTTTTTCCCCCCCGTTTCGAGTTTGCGTGCTCATAGATGTCCGGCAGGACTTGCAGCAGCTTTCTCTCTCTCTCTCCCTCCTCTCTCTCCTTGTGTCCCTGTATGCGTAAACACTGCAACCACAGTGCAAAAAAAAAATAACAACGACGTATTCTGGTAAGAAAAAAAAATGTAAAAAAATAATAAAAAAGGGTTTGTCCACTCCTGCACAGGCGCTGCGAGTGCGCGGGCATATCGTGCGAGATTGCGGGTATTAGCTGATCTAGTGTGGGCTTTTGCTTGATTTTTTTATTTAAAGAAGGCCAGGAAAATGTTTACATTGCGCTGTATAAACATCCTGCCCCGTGTTCCTGTCCGTCTTTTGGGAGAAAATCACCAACGCTGCTCCGCGGTACCAGGGGCGCGCGCTTTTTATGCGAGCATTTCACGCGCTAAATACTTTCTAATACGCGCGTATAAAATCACGCAGTTTCATAAAGTTGATTAGCGCGCGTGTGTGTGCGTGCGCGCGCGCGCGTCAGCCTTACCTTTTCTGGGTTTACGCGAACGACAGGTGTGTGGCTTTGACATGTGCGTTATTTTTTTTGTGCAAATGAAACGTCGAAAAAAACCTGCAAAAAACGCTGAATCTTGTCACCGTTAGTCGAGATAGTAACGCGTGTGTCCTGCAGGTCCGGCGTCAGTAAAAGCTGCAGACTTGCGCTACCGAGCCCGGACAGCACGCGCTATTACACCCTACCGCGAGGTCGGTGTTGCTTTGCGCGTGGGGGAAATATTAAAAAGCCAATACAAAAAAAAAAGAGAAAAGGGTAAAGAAACAGTATTTAAAAATCCAAGTTTAGATTTGTGTGTGCGTGCGTGTGCGTGCGCGTGCGCATGCGTGCATGTGTGTGTGTGTGTGTGTGTGTGTGTGGAACAGCCCACCGCTGTTAAGTAGGAGGGGAACTGGGCGGGGCTTCGACGTCGGGATGGAAAGACATGCCGCTTCCAATGCGCCGATGGCAACAGATTAAGTGCAAACTGTGAGCTCCTCGTTGCGCGCGACAACATTGCCGAGTCCCCCCCGGTTCACCTCCGCTGCCCCGCGCCGGACCCTCGCTCCCCGCTTGCCGCTCAGCAGGCGGACAAGCGTAAAGAGGACCCGGATCCAGAGTAAGACCGAAAAAGGAAAAGAGACATTCTCGCTTTTTCAGCTTCTGGCTCCCCCCGCACACTTTTCTCTTTTTTTCTTTTTTTTTCTCCTCTTTTCTTTTTTTTTTGTTTTTCGGCGAGGTTGAACGACCGTGTTGCGCCGCGTTATTTCGGGGGGGGAGTGGGTGGACGGTGACGACTGTAATTTAGCCATCATAGATCACCTAATGACGGCAGAGGTGCAGCAGCCGCCCGCGCAGCCTCCGGCACAGAGCAGCCCCATGTCTGCCCCGGAGAAGCCCCACGGGCAGCAGCAGCAGCAGCAGCAGACGGCGGTGATGGAGAGCGCCTCGTCCAGCACCAAGACCAAGAAGACCAACGCCGGGATCCGCCGCCCGGAGAAGCCGCCGTACTCCTACATAGCCCTGATAGTCATGGCGATCCAGAGCTCCCCGACCAAGCGGCTCACGCTGAGCGAAATATACCAGTTCCTGCAGAGCCGCTTCCCCTTTTTCCGGGGCTCGTACCAGGGCTGGAAGAACTCCGTGCGTCACAACTTGTCCCTCAACGAGTGCTTCATCAAGCTGCCCAAGGGCCTCGGCCGGCCGGGGAAGGGCCACTACTGGACTATCGACCCGGCCAGCGAGTTCATGTTCGAGGAGGGCTCGTTTCGGAGGAGGCCCCGCGGCTTCAGGCGCAAGTGCCAGGCGCTGAAGCCCATGTACAGCATGATGAACGGCCTGGGTTTCAACCACATCCCCGACTCCTACAACTTCCAGGGGAGCGGCGGCGGTTTGTCGTGTCAGCCCAACAGCCTGTCCTTAGACAGCGGCATCGGGATGATGAACGGACACCTGGCGGGGAACATGGACGGCATGGGTCTCTCCGGCCACTCCATGTCCCACTTGTCGGCCAACAGCGGACATTCCTACATGGGAAGTTGTTCGGGCTCCACCGGGAGTGACTACCCCCACCACGACAACTCCGCCTCGCCGCTGCTGACCAGCGGAGGGGTGATGGAGCCTCACCCGGTCTACTCGAGCTCCGCTCCGGCCTGGGCTCCGGCGCCCTCGGCCTCGCTGAATAACGGAGCTTCTTACATCAAGCAGCAGCCCCTGTCCCCCTGCAACCCCGGGGCCAACCCGCTGCAGCCCAGTTTGCCCACGCACTCGCTGGAGCAGCCCTACCTGCACCAGAACGGCCACGGCACCACGGACTTGCAAGGTAAACGTCGCTACTTCCTTCCGGGACACCGCGTTACTAACCCTCCCGCCACGTAACCGCGGCTAAACCCTAACACGAAACCCCTGGTGAAATTAGCTGCGCGATATTAATTAAACAAGTGTGTGTGTGTGTGTGGGGTGGTGGTGGTGGGGGGGGGGGTGTCCCATATTCTGATTCTTGGTTTCTGGAGAATTCCCGCAGGCTCGGGCCTGCGTCCGAGCCGGGGGGCTGTTCCTTCTGCTGGATGCGAAGAATTTACCCTTTCATCCCCTCGCCGGTTACCAGCATTTAAACCGTGACTGGAAACGGGGGCCGTCGCAGCCACCCAAATTACCATGCGCGCGCTCGTTTGTTTGTTTGTTTGTTGATTTATTTGTCCCGCACGGGCACATGTCGAGACTACTATTTTAACGGCGAGCTCGGCCTCGCCACTCTGCGTACGAACAAGCACGGCGTGCCCCCTTCTCACGTCCGGCCTGTCATCTTGCACGCGGGACTGGGTCTCGGGCGCGTGCACCGCGCGCAGAGTCGCGGGATCGTGTTGTGTCGTAGGCGGACCGGCGAGACCGGGTCGACGTGCTGATAGTAGACTGGAGGCAAGACGAGGAGACTTGGGTCGCATGCCGCTCTCCCGGTCAGCCCTCCTGGGAGCTGCTGCGGAGGCGTCGAGCAGCCTCAAGATGGGAAGTACGAGTCCGTGTAATAAAGCAGAGAGGGGGGGGGTGGTTCACACCGCGTACGGGTCTTCCAGTTAAATTGAATTAAATTAAAAGCAGAGAAAAGGAAAAACAACCCCCCCCCTGCTGTATAGCCGAGGCGCAGGAGGGCGGGTCTGTGCCAGGATGGCGGCCAGACTAACGACGCGCGTCCGGAGCGCCGGCCGTCTCTGGCCCGGGGCGTCCGGCGCTCCTGCGGGACTGGCGTGCGAGCAAGCCGCCGCCAATTACACCGCCATCCCCGAAGCCTCCCTCTCCCACATTCTGCCCTAATCTACCCCGGTCGGCGGCTGGAAGGCTCGCCGAGGCCTGCGCCCGGATTCAGACCAGCGTCCCGAAATGATCTTTCGTTAAGTGAAACGGTGGGCTGGAGGCGTCGTCGTCCCGCCTCTGCAGATAAACCCACGAGAGGCCGTTTAATAAAAAACTAACGGGCCTCCTAATTATCAGGCGAGGCGTGATGGACCCGCGCGTCTCACACCACGTAGTCACAAATCAATCACTTAAGGGCGGATTGGATATTTTAGGGTTGTAATATATTCGCATCATTCTCTTTATTTTAGTTGGACAAGAGATATTATACGTTGTATTAATATCGAGCAACTAGATAATTAGCCCGCAGGAAACAGACCTCGAGAGAGGTAACGGGGGGGGGGGTGGTAAGGGATGGCCAGTGAAAAGCAGGGCCGCTCTTTGGTACCATGACCAAATAAAGCAGGGCCCGGTCGTCATCGTATACACTTTTACAAGGCCAGTAACAGATATTTCACAATTCCCAACCACCGGCCTGGAATTTTCCGTTGAGCCGAACCCGTTCAGGCCCACTTGGAAACAAGGCCCAAGGGGTCATCTCTGTTCACGTTTAAAATGTGGTTTCGCATTTAGCACACGTGTCAGTGAAATCCTTCTTCTTCTTCTTCTTCTTCTTCTTCTTCTTCTTATTTTCTTCTTCTTCTTCTTCTTTTGTGTGTGTATAGGTATCCCGCGGTACCATTCCCAGTCCCCGAGCATGTGTGACCGAAAGGAGTTCGTGTTCTCCTTCAACGCCATGACGTCCTCCGCGATGCACTCCCCGGGCAGCGGCTCCTACTACCACCACCAGCAGGTCTCCTACCAGGACATCAAGCCCTGCGTCATGTGACGCCCCGCGGCGGCCGGCAGCGACGCGCGGATTTGGACTTTTCGCCCAAACCAATAGAATGCCCCCCCTCGCGCAGGAAAGGCGCTCGTGCGCTCGTTGTACATGACCACAAACTCAAGGAAAATTTGACTGGACTGTTTTTTTTTGTTTGTTTGTTTGTTTTTTTTGTACACACCAAGAACTTGACTCTTTTTCAACTCTTGAGAGAGCGCGAGAGAGCGCGCGAGAGAAAGAGAGAGCGAGGCAGCGTCATGGCTCATCACAGACAAGCACACATAACAAAGAACTGTATGCCATCACTACCGGCCGGCGGGGGTACATTAAGACCCCCCCCATCAAAACCCCAGCTGCCGTTTGGTACTAGTTCTGCGGGCGGATGACTACCACTTTACACCTCTGTAAATGTTTATTCATTTTGTAAAAAACAAAAAACAAAAAAAACAAATATGTAAATGCACATTTCCATTTCTACGTCAGAAGTTTTAGTTTTTACTTATAAGCAAACTATAGATTCAGGCTCTTTCGGACTATCGAACAAGCGTTGACTTTTTAAATGAACAATATTGGACATTTTATATATATATATATATATATATATATATATATATATATATATATATATATATATATATAGTGTAAAAAAGATGAAGGCACTTTTTTTTTTATATAGCCTGTAAGCGCAACTTTTTATTTATTCTGAAGGCCCAAGTATTTTAATTTGGTGACTTGGCCAAGGAGATATATGCTTTATTGGCAATATTTGTCAGAACGCTTACTTATTTGTTTTAAAATGAAAACTGAATATATAATTAATGTAAGCACTGTAATGTCGTTTGTGTGTTAGGTGTTATCTAGAAGCCCGTTATTTTCAGCACTGTATACATTTATATATATATATACACACACACACACATACATATATACATATCTATATATAACGTTAGGATCATTAGTGAGGATAGGCTACGGTATAGGATATAACACGTCATTTGTATCAAATTAAAGATATCTGGCATGCAGTTTAAAACGCCACATCAATCCAAGACATATTTTTGTTTGTTTTTTTTTTTTTTTTAAAGGCCTTTTATAGGATTACAAGTTTTCACGAGCCGGTTCGGTGACGCTGAAACCCCGTCTTATCCATTTAGCACGCGCACAAAACCACCAGTCTAGACTCGAGGATTCGCGTGAGGCCGTTTCGGGTTTGGAAGCAAAGCGTAACGAGCAAAAAAAATAAAATAAAAATAAAAACGGCCAAATGTGATTTTCTATTTAGAGCATTAACAAGCGATCGATCGGTACACACCGAACACAAGAGGGGTTTCAGCTCGGGCTTGTGCGGAGTACCGAGTGTGTGTGTGTGTGTGTGTGTGTGTGTGTGTGTGTGTGTGTGTGTGTGTGTGTGTGTGTGTAAACAGCAATTAGGCCGGAACTAATGAGCGGCGGTTAGAGGGACCGGCGGATCCATTACAGTGGGGGACACATCCAACGATTTCTCAACTCAAAACCGCTTCGACCAAACAGCCCGACTGCTCCGATGTAGCCTCGGTTAAATAAGAAGGAAATAAGGTGTTGGGTCCGGTTCGTCTACGTAGCCCGGTCTGACCCTCATGTCGAGTCCGTTTGATTTGTGTAGCCCAGTATCGTGTCGTCTTTTATGGGAGACTACCGGCACCGGAACGCTCGGCAACGTAGCGCAGCTAGCTAGCTAGTTAGCTGCGTGGCGATGACGAATCAGAATAGACCCCTAAAGGACACAGGAATGATACGTCATTTACTATATATATATATATATATATATATATATATATATATATATATATATATATATATATATCCCTTCCCCACCACACACACAAAGGCGTCGACGAGAAAACGTCTGCCAAAGCAACGCATAGAAATTACCACGAGTCTCGATCATAGAAATACACTGACAAGACATCAGCACCGTTTATTTAAACATTAAAATGAAGGCATTAAGGTCAGATTGCCTACACAAACGCGTCTTATTTTGATTCCTTTTTTTTTTTTGCTGCCCCCCCCCCCATCTGTAAATTATAAGATTTCTAAAAGTTATGACGACTGGTTTTGGCAAACTTCACTCTGCTCGGAAAGGCCACAGCACAAACCTCACGTCAGAATGCATTAATGTGATTCAGCGCAGATCAGATAAAGTCTTGCAAAATTAAATTTCAAGCGCCGAAAGTCCCTGCATATATCTCAGGGAAGCCTACACGCCGTGTCATGTGTTGAAAACAGCAACAGGTGCTGTTTAGCGTAGTGAAGACACGATGGCCAAAAACACCTCACTCGCTATAACCGTGTCCTTCTGTAGTTCACGTCTGTCAAAAGGTAGTAAAGTTAAGAAACCTTCCCGTCAGTTTCACTCCATAACCCCCACTAAACAACGCCTGTGTGTATAAAAAGATCTGTACGTGGGGCTGTAACACACGGTTCTGTGCAGCGTGTGAGGCCTCACTATTTCACAATATGACCACTGTGTGAACCCCAGTGAAATTTCCTTGTATGAACACACCATCATGCATAGGCGCAGTAGGCTCAACAGCGGTGGGACCATGCATTAGTGAAATAATGACATTAGCCGGGGTGCAGTATTTTGGCAGAGGGGGTGAGATTCCTGCTGGGGCTCCACAGCTGTTCTCTAGCATGGCCTGGATGACAGCTCCATAAAAAGCCCGGGGGCCTGCTCTGTGCAGGCAATGTGCTCATCCCTCAGCAGTCTAGACCTCAACTGAGCAACAGGACACGTCCATGGCAGAGCAGCGTAAGACCCTGGCTCTCAGCGACCAGGTAGTATCTATGGCATGTCGGACAGACGCATAGGCAAATAATACCGTTGAATCATTAAGTATAAGGGCACATAATACAGGCCATCTAGAACTCAATTCTGGTGATGTAGCATGTCCATGTGTGTGGCGTTTCTTCGCTTGGCCTTTATTTTCAATAAATTTGACAGGACCTTGTGTTTTGTCTTTGAAGCAATTGTAAAGGTGGCGTGTAACTCCACTATCACAGATGAATGAGCAGTTTTCAACATCAGTCTTGGCTCCGTTTACTTATACACATGCTGCAAGGCTCCTTATCACCTTACGCCCCACGTTCCCCGCTCACGCCGCCTTACTGAACACGACTGCCGACAAGCTACAGCAGCTTTTGGTTGTTAAATAGCGAGGGAAGGTACTGCCATTTCATCTTGGTGCATTCATCATAATGTACTACGTAGTGTAACACGCTCAAGTCTTTCCTTATGCAATAATATCAGATGCAACACTGTCAACTCTCTGCACTCAAGCTTTTCCTTAATTTTCAAAAAAAAAAATTCTGCAAGTGGACTGCCCATTGGCATTTAAAAAGAGAAAGTAGCAGAGGGAGAGAGTATGAAGAATGCCTAAGCCAATATAGCAAGCAGACTGCTAAATAAGTTTGCAGCACTTGACAAGGGGTTTTTGGACAGCAGTTCGGTGGACTCTCATTCTTGGTATGCTGCAATACAAATACCCCAGTATGCTGAAGTACTTCCATCATACTGAGGTAGTGACATCATACTCCTCTAAATCAATTTTATAAAGAAAACAACAAAATCATTTCTTTTAATTTGATATATGGTTTATTGAATAATCAACAAATCCTGAAAATCAAGAGTATAACAGCCTTGCTATACAGCCTGAACTGTGTGTGAAAAATGCTGTGGCACGAATACGTGTAAATTCCTTCCCCCCTTACTATAATACAGACTGGCATGGTTATAACATCTCACATGGCAATCGGAAGCTTAAACTGGGTCTAACAGCAGGCACATTTCAAGTAGTTCTTCATCTGACTCTATAATTTGTTCCGACAGCTAGCGAGTGTAGAATTTGGTGGTCAGTTGTACTTGGTTAAGAACACAAAATATATTGAAATGAGAATTTCCCAAGTTTCTTTTCAAGAGAGGAATATTTTAAGATTATATCGTAACTTCTTTGGCTATGGAGATTTTGGGGAACAGTCTGCCTAGCCCTACCTTTGTGTGTATGTTTGCATATGTACATATATGTGTGTAAATAAATCAAGGCAACAATCAAGGTACAATCCATTTTGCAGGTGAAATGCTAGGAGTTCCCAGGACTCAGCAAAAAATAATTCAATACAATATCTGCTTTCTTATGCATATTAGGATAAGTAGCAACTGCATGTGTCCGAGGTCATCCGAGTGAGCCTCTAATGTAAACAAGATAACTGAAACAAACCATACACTGCTCGAGGCAATTAACATGGTTCAACGTGTAATACTCGTATATTTCCATTACTCGGGAACCTCCTCATGGGCGTCACTGGGGCTCTCTGTTTGTATTTCGGTTTGGGGAGCTGTTGTTGATTGGGGTCTCCTATTGGGTGGTCCAGGCCTTTTGCCCCCCCTCTGGTTCTTCGCCAGCTCAACCTGCAGACTGTGGCCATTCACAGAGAAGCCCTGCAGGGCCTCGAGGGCCTGGTCGGCAGCCTGAGAGTCGCTGTAGTCCAGGAAGGCCCGGTGCCGAGCTCCCTGCCATGTGAGCCTCAGTGGCCCTGCCTCCTTCTCTCGGAGGGCTGTCTTCAGCTCACTAACACGCAGCCCAGCGGGGATGCCTCCAAGATAGACTGTGGTTACACAGAGGGGGAGTTTGCGTTGGGACATTGCCTCACTTCTCCCTTCCTCGAGTGCCCTTTCTTTCCTCTCCCTTCGACTTTCACTAGCTGTCCCCTTTCCCATCTGACTGCTTCCCCCCCTACCATCGCTGTTGCCCTCAACAATTCCGTTTCCATCTCTCTCTCCTCTGCTTTCTTTCCTCGCTCTGGCGGGACGCGGTCGAAGTTTCTGTTCCAACTCCTCTCCGCTCTCTTCTCTAGGATCCCGTTGTGATTCTCCTTCAGCAGCAAGCTGTGTCTTTTGTCTCGGCCCCCGTCTGGTCCGTCTTTTGGGCTCACCATCTGCCTGGAGACTAGGTTCTTTTCCGCGGGCCTTCACGGATCCTGAAGTGGGTGCGGTCCCCAGGGTCACATCCTTGCCTGCCTGCTCCTCCAGGGCCCGCAGCTTCTTCAGGATGGGGATCTTTTCCAGCATGTCTGTTTCCAGCTGAAGACACAAAGCTGGACAGGCTCAGTGAGGTTGAGGGAAGGGTCATAGACAGCACACAAATAGCACTGCTCTAAACCACGCTGCCTAACTGTGGTTGAGTTAGAAAGGTTAATATTTTTTTGCAACTAGCTCTGCATTAAATATGCTGAACACAAAGTGGAGGGCAACCTGACTGTATTATGTGATATTAACAATGGTACAAGACCGGCTATAAGAGTCTATCCACCAGACCAGCTGCAGAAAAATAAAGGAGGATCTGTGCTCAGGCACACTAGTAATCTCGGTGATTAAATAATCTCTCTGAGGGCAGGATATTTCACTTCCCTTTCACTTCCATTGTGAAAAATAAAGAATGCTGCCTTGATTTCTCAGGTCTTAAGTGTGTCTGGGAGGGCTTTGAAGGTGGCCACCGCTGTAAAGGATATACGGGGCTATTGTTTTTACCTTGGCCCGTCTGACCTGTCTTTCCACTGCGTCTGGAGAGCCAGGCAGACCGGGCAGAGGTGCCTTTGATGATCAGACATGCCCTTCCTGCCTGTGAGGTCACTGGGTCCTGTTTACTGACACGCAAGTCTTAGGGGACCGAGAGGTTATGCAGAAACCTGCTAGATGTTAAGAATAAAATCCCCGACATGTCTAAAAAAAGAAAAATCATCTGGTGGCAGAATCTTAACAACTGGCAAACAAGCTGCCAGTCAGTTTCTGTGAATCAGAAACAGATTTACGTCCAGACTCGGACTCCAATAAAAATAGGAGACTGAAGATGCTTAAGTCAAAGATAAAGGAAAGAAAGAAAAAAA
The DNA here is from genome assembly GCF_029633865.1 of Lampris incognitus. NCBI lineage: Eukaryota > Metazoa > Chordata > Actinopteri > Lampriformes > Lampridae > Lampris > Lampris incognitus. The sequence continues at coordinate 60,048,614 of NC_079214.1, forward strand.
AATCAGGCAGAAAGCTATACAGCCACAGTCTGCCAGCTAGTTGTTCATCCACCGTGGTTGTCATCCTCGGCTTACGTGGCCACACCAAGCAAACTCATGAGAAATGGCATTTAAATTTACTTTGGAAGTATTCCCACTACTTTAATGTCAACAAGCACTGATGACGACTACATTAAGAGTGGTTATTCATCACAAACAGAAAAACTAAGCAGAGACAACAGTGATCCCGCTTATCAGAAACAAGAGGTGATGCAGTTCAGAAGCTATTTTAGGAGCACTATGAAGAATTACTTCTCGAAAAGAGTAATACATTTTAAAATTACTGCTAAAATGAATCAAGTGTAAGAATAACAGCCATCCATCCATCCATTATCCAAGCCTTCTCTCCCAACCAGGGTCGTGGGGATGCTGGAGCGCTATACAAATAAAGTTTATTATTATTATTATCCTAGCAGTCATTGGGCGGCAGACAGGAAGACACCCTGGACAGGCTGCCAGCCCATCACAGAACAATATTCTACTTAAAATCGAGAAAAATCTACCGTTTAATATTTACTAGTTACAGCTTACTAGTAAATATTAAGTTACAGCTTAATATTTACATCGTCCACTCTCCTTTATCCTTCTATTATTGGCCTTTTAATATATGTGATGTACATATGGTTGCCAGGCATGGTGGCGCAGTGGTTAGCGTGGTCGCCTCACAGCAAGAAGGTCCTGGGTTCGAGCCCCGGGGTAGTCAAACCTTAGGGGTCGTCCTGGGTTGTCCTGTATGGAGTTTGCATGTTCTCCCTCTGTGTCTGCGTGGGTTTCCTGTGGGGGCTCCGGTTTCCTCCCACAGTCCAAAGACATGTAGGTCAGGTGAATCAGCTGTACTAAATTCTCCCTAAGTATATCATTCTCATTCACTCGTGTGTGTGTGTGTGTGTGTGTGTGCTTGTTTGTCGGCCCTGTGTGATAGTCTGGCGGCCTGTCCAGGGTGTCTCCCTGCCTGCCGCCCAATAACTGCTGGGATAGGCTCCAGCATCCCTGCGACCTTAACAGCAGGATAAGCGGTTCGGAAAATGGATGGATGGATATGGTTGCCATGTTTTTACTTATTTTACTTCTTTATTTTGTATGGTACATCATAATGTCTTTTAATGCAATCAATTTATCAACTTCAATTAGGATTCAATAAACTTTTTTGACCCCCCCCCCCACACACACACACTTTTTTCCTCCACAACTGTATTTGGCCAATTACCACACTCTTCCAAGCTGTTCCGGTCGCTGCTCCACCCCCTCTGCTGTTCCGGGGAGGGCTGCAGACTACCACACGCCTTCTCCGACACTCGTGGAGCCACCTGCCGCTTCTTTTCACCTGACAGTGAGGAGTTTCGCCAGGGGGACGTAGTGTGTGGGAGGATCACGCTATTCCCTCCAGTCCCCCTCCCCCCCAAACAGGCGCCCCGACCGACCAGAGGAGGCGCTAGTGCAGCAACCAGGACACATACCCACATTTGGTTTCTCACCCGCAGACACGGCCAATTGTGTCTGTAGGGACACCCGACCAAGCCGGAGGTGACACGGGGATTCGTGATCTCCATGTTGGTAGGCAACGGAATAGACCGCTACGCTACCCGGACGCTCAGGCTTCAATAAACTTGAAGCCCAAGTAAAATCCTGACCTTTTCCAACCTCACTAAGAACCTGAACGTTATGATGCAGACTTGTAATAACTGTACACAAAAAATGGTCTCCCTTTACCTTGGCCCAGATGATGCCCTGTGGTTTGGGCTGTTGGCACTCCGTCTTAATGACCCTCGTGGGGGTGAGAATGTAGTCCACCGTCAGGTCATGGCTCTCTATCAGCTCCTCTGGGATGTCCACAATCTGTTAGTACAAGTTCAACAATACACAGAAATAAAGGACAAAATAAAGTTGTGGGCAGTGAACACCTTGTAACAATCGATATTTTAGCTGTTTCTACTTAATTTGTTGTGTAATACAGTAAATTTAAGTAGGGAAAGCTTAATTTTAACTTTATGTGTAAGGGGATTAGGGAGAAAAAAATGAACAAAGTGCATAAAATAGAAGCAATTTGCATTTACTAAGCCAAATGTAAGTAGCTTGCCTAACTAAAACAACATCAAAACATCCAAAATAATAATAATAATAATAATAATAAAAGATGTATTAGCTTTGCAAAATTAAACTAGCAAAATCAAAGCTACCCTGGGGAATAGCTGAAGGTCAGACTAATATACCTGGAAGAAAACCACATCTATAGGTGACATCTAATACCACCACTGGTCCAGGTAAGAGTTGAAGCAGACTAGCTGGACTAAGCTGAGTGGTGCTAAAACGATAAACACGCTGTCACACTGTAAGGAGACTAGACACTCACCGTATGCTCACTGCCCTGTGAAACAACATGGATTTAATCCAGACTCTACAGCAAATGACTGGACCAACCTGGCAATCATGGACAACAGTAACCACCACAGTGGACTCGTTCACAGCCCCCATTGAGGCCATCATGCCGTACTCCATGTCGGCAAAGCCTTCCCCTTTTCCTATCCGATAGCCTGTATGGGAAAGAGGTACCACGGTGGTTAAGACAGCGGAGACGGGACATGGGTAGATTTTCACAATACAGGCGATTATGAGGTGACATCTCTCTGTCAACGCCCATCCCCTCTCTTTACCCCATCACATGTATATGTCAAGTCAAGCCAATTTTATTTGTAAAGCCCAATATCACAAATTACAAATTGGCCTGAAAGAGGCTGTGATGATGTCTGTTTGGAAAATTGGCTCCATTAAGCATAGTCTGATAGGGATACAACCTGGGGGTGTGTGTGTGTGTGTGTGTGTGTGGGGGGGGGCTTCATATTCACTGTGAACCCCCCCCCCCTTTACTCCCAAATTGTACTTGGCCAATTATCCCACTCTTCCGAGCCATCCCGGTCGCTGCTCCACCCCCTCTGCCGATCCAGGGAGGGCTGCAGACTACCACATGCCTCCTCCAATATATGTGGAGTTGCCAGCCACTTCTTTTCACCTGACAATGAGGAGTTTCACCAGGGGGACGTAGCGCATGGGAGGGCCACGCTATTCCCCCCTGTACCCCCCCCCCTGAACAGGCGCCCAACCAACCAGAGGAGGCACTAGTGCAGCGACCAGGACACATACCCACATCCGGCTTCCCACCCACAGACACAGCCAATTGTGTCTGTAGGGACGCCCGACCAGGCCAGAGGTAACACGGGGATTCGATCCGGTGATCCCTGTGTTGGTAGGCAACGGAATAGACCCGCTACACCACCTGGATGCCCGTGAACTCCGTTTCAAGAATGGAACAGAGGATTTTTTTATTTGAAAGAAGAAGAAAAAACAGATAAATAAATAGAGGGAATGCTGAAAGGGTGGCAAGAATTACAAAAGCTCAAATCAACCAATTTAGTCAGGAAGTGGAAATAAATTTAGAAGTGTAATAATGGCATTTTGCGAAATGTAGGGCAGTGTTAACTCCAGCTGAGAGGTGAGAACACCAGATAATCTGAGGAATGATGTGTATTATGAAGCGTTTCTTTACTAGCCAACTCTCTGCTATGTTTCAAAAATGTAGCACAAAGTTGATGCTCACATTTTGCACCTTTCACTAATAAAGTCTTCTGAGAATTTATTCATCTCTGATTATGTCTCAACACCCACTTCTTATACAAACAGAATAACATGTTAGACAACAAACTACAGGCCACTGAAAAGACCTACATTTAGCCTTGAAATGCGAGACCTTTTTAAGGGGCAAGTTTAAACATTTTGAAATCGCCTAACATTTCTGTTACAAATATCGGCCAGCATTTTTTTCACTGAAGAGACAGTCCTATTCTCATGTCTTACTTTTCCTCTTCCCCATGGCTCCGGTCACCCTCCCCAGTGTTTATACAAAAAAAAAACTTATCTATCCTGTTAGAGAACATTATAGAACAATGCTGTTTCTAATCTTCACATGAATGGATGAGTAATGGTCACAACTCTGGATAACAACAGGGTATGAGGTTTTGCTGAGTTTGCGTTAGGCTTAACACATGCTTCCATATCCTATGTCAGTCTAAATTTGTATTTATTAGAACCTGGTTGGCAGATGAAGTGTTGGCAGTGGTGCTACCTACTGGCTCTCACCTTTCTCAGACACTGCCACAGAGCCAACCACCACCAGGTCCACCTTGATCTTGGCATCCAGGCCAACAGGCACACTGAACTCCTTCACACCCTGGCAAGAGAGAGACAGAGAAAGATGGAGAAGAATGAAGAAAGAAACAGAATATAATAAAAGGGGTGGGAAGGCAAAAAAGTAAACAATGGAGGTAAGCACTTACAAGTCACAAGCATAACTGCTGATTATAAACATCTGATAATGCTATGTCTGATATTCCAGCTGAGAAAAGTCTTCATCTTGTTGCAAGGCAGTAAAATTGAGGACATATTAAACTGTGGTTACTTAATAAAATAGTTAAGTATAACCTGAGAGGTGGCGCACACACGCAGTTGTTCTTTGTTGGCCCCTGGAGGAGGTGTAATCTTGTTGAAGAGACCAGTCCGAAGACGAGGGGTGGGGACCAACAGAGTCTTGCTTGCCTGAGGACAGAATACCAGAAATTAGCTGCAAGACAATCACAATTTATTCTTACGGTTGCAGAAAAGCTTAGGTTAGGTAATGAAAAAAACAAAAAACAAACAAATTGTGTAAAGTCTAATTCACCATGTACAAAGATTTTAAGTCTCTCAAACAATGTTGTATTAAAATAAAACATGGTTCTTGGCCCTGCCTACCAGTGGCTTTATTCTCTATGTGAAGCTACCTGTAACACTGCCAGCCGGGCACCCTCCAGAGGCTTATCAGGATCCACCTTCACCTCAGCTGTCTGGGTAAACACCGGGAGCTCAGAGGCTCTGGCACAGGCCGAAAAGGCACCCTGGGTGGAGAGTAGAGTATGTTGGGTAAGGAGACTTTTCAGCAGCAACTTACATCGAGAGTGACGTAGCGCGCCTGCTGTTGGGGTCTGTCTGGGTTTACTTTGATGGTCTGGCTGGACTTGAATGCCTGCAGCACTGGAAGCCTGTCACATGCTTGAGGTGCACCCTGGTCAGTATTATAGACAATTACAAGCACAGAGAATGAGCAATTGTTGAATGCCCGCCTGTGCTGTGGGTCTTGAAAAAAATAAAAAAAGATACTCAATTGGCAAATTTGAGGGATCTAGCTCAGACAAAGAGACCAGCCATCCATTATCCAAACCACTTATCCTACACAGGGGTCATGGGGATACTGGAGTCTATCCCAGCAGTCATTGGGTGGTAGGCGGGGAGACACCCTGGACAGGCCACCAGTCCATTACAGGGCACACACACACACACACACACACACACACACACACACACACACACACACACACACACACACACACACACACCTAGGGACAATTTAGTACAACCGATTCACCTGACCTGCATGTCTTTGGACTGTGGGAGGAAACCCACACAGACATGGGGAGAACATGCAAACTCCACACAGAGGACGACCCGGGATGACCCCCAAGGTTGGACTACCCCGGGGCTCGAACCCAGGACCTTCTTGCTGTGAGGTGACCGTGCTAACCACTGTGCCACCAAAAAACAGACTAACGGTTCCTAATTCTACTCGGTGGGATCTAAAGAGATGGGGCTGGGTGATCGTGGGCTGTGCTGTGGACAAAGTGGTTCAGGGTGGGCAATCTTATCCAGGAAGGGCCAGTGTGTGGGAAAGTTTTTGTTCCAACCAAGGAGTTACACACCTGATCCCACCAATCAAGCAACAGAGTCTTTGCAGAGGAACTTGGATTAGGAGACACAGGTGTGTAACTGCTTGATTGGAACAAAGACCTTAACCCCCACTGGCTCTTTCTGGATAAGATTGCTCACACCTGGGTTAGACTGTTGCAGCGTCTTACATGAGCATTTCCATTAGAATCACCCATTTCTTCCCTCATTATGTATCGAGCAAGAGGAAATCACGTGAGCACACCTATTCTTTCTCGGCACCCCTTCACGTTACATTTACCGTTTCCCATATTCAGTTCTCCATTATTGGCCACTGAACATTTGGCTGCCAGAGCAGCTGGGACGTTCCTGTGCTGCTCAAGGGCACCGTCAGTGTTAACTCATCAGTCTCATTCACTCATTTAGATGTGGTCAGATCACACTTTTACAATTATTCTGAGGCTATTGGAACATGGCGAGAAAAAAACAGCAAAGTAACCGGTTATTTTCTTGCCCGGTGCGGGATTCGATACGGAGTATACTGCACCACAAGGCGACGTCACTAACCGCTCGGCTAAAGGGTAAGTCCCGTTAGCTAGGGGCTAACGTGTCTTATTAGTAGTTTACAGCAATATCTTGCCTGTACTTGTCACTATAATATCTGCAGGCCCAATTACCGTTGCCATCTATTGCCATTTGCGTCAATGCCAAATGGCCCTTGTTAGATGCAGTGCCAACCACCGATGGTGTTGCTCGTGTGCACAAGACAAAAATGCAAAAACGTTACCTTGAAATTGGGGATTCTGTTGTGAACAGGCCTCGGAAAGTTGGCGAGATTCTTTTCTTCGACGAAGTCCCAAACTTTCTGACGAACGTCCCATTTTGTCGCCCCTGTACACAAGACAGGACACGCTGCTTAACGCCATTTAACGAGGGGGGGGGGCGCGTCAACGCTGACTTTATCTCAACGGCTCTGACGCGCAACGGTGTCCACAAGCAAAGGGACGTAAAGGTCGAAAATACATACCGGAATGTATCTTTATCAACGGCTCCATCGTCTTGTCGATGGTTGAGAGAGCCTCTTTCTCCGGCGACACCCGGAGCCGATATCAACAAGACAAGAGCTCAAGTGAGTGAGAGACGCTGGCGCACATGGGAGTCGCTTGACATCATAGCAACAGCTGCGTGTCAGCCCGTTGCTTTGGTAACGCTACGGCGGCTCAGGAGGGCCAATCTTCCCCCAAAGTCAAACGCGTTCGCTTATTTAAAAAAACCGGTCGGTAACGCGCGTTTACGCGTTAAAAACAACAGTTGAACACGCGTCACGGCTTAATTTAGGATTGCACTAGTCGTCATCATACTCAAAGAGGTTTAGGAGACGAGTACCGGAGGCAAGACAAGCGGCCGATTTTTTTTTTGTTTTTTTTTTGAAACTACGACCGGTTGCTAGGAAGTTTTAACGAGCGACTCGATCATTCGGGCTGCGCCGTGGCGCGCGCAAATCGGTTGCCAGGCGAATTTCACGGCAGCCAGCCAATCAAAAATCGTTCACACATGTGAGAGTCGGAAGCGAACGTCTCCTGCGCGGTGTGAATTAAGGGGGGCGCGCACACACACACACACTGACCACGAATACGTTACCTGTTTTCAAATAAGACTTCCCCGTCTGCTAAACTCCAGTGACTACGTCTTAGTTGGTATGCGCAATAACTTAATAGCCTAGTTAAGTTCAGAGTAATAACAACTAATTAGACCCGCAGGCAGGTATTAACGAGGTCCAAGCCCCCCCCCCCCCGTGCAAGTCGCACCTGAGTCCACGCAGTTCGGACCTGCAGGGCCTCATGCAGGCTGCAGCTGAGAGCAGCACAGAGGAGGGGGGGGGCTTGGAAGGTGTTGAGCTGCGGCGCAAGTGTCGTATATCATGTGTATTGGTACAAGGATAGGGCGGAAGTGTCCCACAGGATATGTATTGTAACGTGCATGGATAAGGAGACACGCTGGCCGCCGGCTGGCGAGTCTACCCCTTTAGTCTAGCGGTTAGCGATGCCTCCTGCGGTGCGGGCGATACGGGTTCGCTTCCCGGCCGCGGCAGTTCCTGTGGTTGCGTTGTCCCCCGAATTCGCTACAGTGTGAGTCTCAGCAATAAGACCAATAGGTCTCATGACTGGTCAGGCGTTTAAAAGTGAAGTTGCCATTGTATTTATATATATTTTTATAATTGTTGTAATCTAGCAAAAATGTATAAATGGCAAATAAAGTATTGGAAATCTAAAATCAAACATTTAATGTAGATAGGCAAGTTAACGTTATTCATACCGAACAAAAATGATTTGACCTAAAAAGTTAGTTGTTAATTTTACAGAACTAATGTTTAGTGATTGTGCCGCATTCGTGGGTTTTGTTTGTTACAAAAGGTAAATGGGATCAATGGAATAAAAATAATGTGTTTTGGTAAATGAGTAAGCAGTTGATGTAATTTCCATTACATCTAGCCTGGGCTTGCACAATAGTGCATAAAGTGCAAGGCTTAACTTGAGACAAAGCAGTGGTGTCATTTAAAAGAATGTTCTCGGCTGGCCAAGCGTAAATAGCCTGAAGTCGAGTGACATCTTTGGAAAATCTTATTATTAAAGATTTATAGCCACTGCCGTATATTAAAAGAAAGAAAGAAGATATTGGCCTTTATGTACAGAACATGGAAAAATCTATTGACGCCCCATTAACAAGATAAAACATTTCTCTGAAAGTCTGTTTACATAACATTCACGGTCTAGATGTGCACACAACAGGCGGCACGGTGGTCCAGTGGTTACCACTGTTGCCTCACAGCAAGAAGCTCCTGGGTTCGAACCCCAGGCCATCCCATCCCAGGTCCTTTCTGTGTGGAATTTGCATATTCCCCCCGTGTCTGTGTGGGTTTCCTCCGGGTGCTCTGGTTTCCTCCCTCCATCAAAAAGACATGCATGTTGGGGTTAATACTCATGTCTGGGCCCCTGAGCAAGGCAATGGAAAGAAGAAGTGGGGTTGGTTCCCGGTTGCTCTACGACTGCTGCCCACTGCTCCTAGCTACAGAGGATGAATTTCCCCATAGGGAGATTTATAAAGTACAACTTATCTTATAACAGCCTTAAAACATGATCGCAGGATATTGGATGATGACAACATTTGTATCACAGAAACATAGTTGCAACACAACGGACCGCAAAATAATATTGCAATGCCAGGATAGGCATTTCATTATGAAGTCAGGTCTCGAGCAAACAGCAGCATGGCAATTTTCTCTGGTTTACAGAAAGAACGTGGTGGTGGTGTTGGCTTCTGTCACAAAAACCACATCATTTGTATCATTATAGATTTGCCACGTAGTGACTTGGAAGCCATAATGTTTAATGTTCAGCCTATGAACCACAATTTCATAGTGCAGTATAGACCGACATCATATGAAATTGGCCTATTAAAAAAAAAAACCCTGACTACTGTAGTTTGTCAGTTTAATCAGCTTTCAGGAGGCAATATAATAAATGGGTGATTTTAATGACAACATACTTGGTTGGAAGTCAATAGAAAACTTCATGCAATAACAAGGTTACAGTCAAATGGTAACCACACCAACAACAGAGAATAGGAGAGTAACTGATCACATTTATGATTAAGATGTACTTTATTAATCCCCGTGGGGTAATTCATCCTCTGAATTTAACCCACCCTGGCCGTGTAGCTAGGAGCATTGGGCGGCCAGCAGGGACCAACTCCACTTCGTCTTTCCATTGCCTTGGTCAGGGTCACAGACAGGAGTATTAACCCTAACATGCATGTCTTTTTGATGGTGGGGGAAACCGGAGCACCCGGAGGAAATCCACAAAGACACGGCAGGGCATGCAAACTCCACACAAAAAGTACCTGGGATGGCCTGGGGTTTGAACCCAGGACCTTTTTGCTGTGAGGCAACAGTGCTAACAACTGGGCCACCGTCCTGCCTGTTTTAACTAAAAGACAATGATCCTAAAATTGTTAATGTACAAATAATGTCCACATACTACAGCTAGCATGAATGTATTTCTATGGATTTGTTACTTGATAACGACCCAGATAGCAAAATTGCGGTGGCCCGGACCCGCCCCACACCCGACACTTTCATCCGGCCCACATACCACGTGGAATGATGGCACTTGGGTGGTCTGCTCCTGTTTGCCAGATCTGGGCCAGAACCAAGCCATAGCAATGCTGCATGTACCACATATTTGCCAAAGGTGGCCCATATTTGTTTTGTGATATTTGGGTCATATTTACCATTTACCACACAGGCCACTTCATGGTCACATCCAGATTACATGTTGCCGAGAGCACCACGTCTTTGCCAAAAAAGGCCCACATTTGATTTGCATATTTGGGCCATGTTTGCTATTATACACGTGGGCCACTTCAGGCTCACATCCATTTTGTCGGGGTCAGAAGAAGGCCCTCAGTGCTGCATCATTGCCTGAAGTGGCCCACATCCAGATGCTATGTGGGTAGGACCTGCAACATTCATCACAAAAGTTGGTTTTGCCTATTTCGCAATTTTGTGAAAAAACGTCACTCAGTGGCAGATTGGTGCCAAATTTTGCACGGAGCCTCAGTAGTGCCTTCAAAACTACTGAACCGAGTTTCACGTTAATAGGACTGATTGTTGCTGAGACATACAACATTTCCTGTTTTCACTGCAACGTAGAGGAAGTCGCACCTTTATAACTTTTGCATTTTTTGGGGGTTAGTTTATGCTGACTGGACTTACAACCTAAGACAGGTTTGAAAAAGTAGGTTTTGCATCTCTCACAAGTTTGCGAAAGGCGCCCCTTAGTGGCCGATTGGCGCCAAATTTTGCACAGCGCCTCAGTGGGGCCTTCGAAACTACTGAGTCGAGTTTTGTAATAATAGGACGAATTGTTGCCGAAATACGCAACACTTGTCGTTTGGATGAAAACCTAGAGGAAGTTGCCCCTTTATAACATGGAGGTCCATTTAGTCAAGGTGCAAAGTTTCGTGCAGATCGGACTTACAGCCTAGGAGGGGTTCAAAAAAGAATGTCTCACAAAAAAATTACAGGCAGTGGCTTATATGTTGAGATTCAGCTTAACGGACTCTACGCATAACTTTTGTCCACTGACTTCCGGTTTCTACCGCAGCGGTCATACCAGTTTCCTGTTTGTTGGCGCGTGTGCTATTGACTGGCATATTTTTCGCGACGCCTGCAAGATTTACCGTGGATAAATGTCAGCGACATGCGCAGAGTTGTCGACAAACTTTCACCTGCACCTACCAGCAAAGGGGTGAAAAGTGTCAAGCTGTACATACCAAGTTAGGTCTGTCCGTCCGTCCAGACCATCCTCATAATTGTGGACGTAACTTGATATGTACAGCTTGACACTTTTCCCCCGTTTGCTGGTAGGCGCAGGTGAAAGTGTGTCGACAACTCTGCGCATGTCGTTGACATTTATCCATGGTAAGTCTTGCAGGCATCGCGAAAAATATGCCATTGTTCAATAGCACACGCCAACAAACAGGAAACTGGTATGACCGCTGCAGTAGAAACCGGAAGTCAGTGGACAACAGTTGTGCGTAGAGTCCATTTTAATCTTGCAGGCATCGCGAAAAATATGCCAGTCAATAGCACACGCGCCAACAAACAGGAAACTGGTATGACCGCTGCAGTAGAAACCGGAAGTCAGTGGCCTACAGTTATTCACAAAGCCGATTCAGGGAACACGCGCACACAAACTAAAACATAGTGAGTGGCCGATTATCGCCAAATGTTGCACAGAGCCTCAGTGAGACAAGGGAAACTACTGAGCCGAGTTTCGTGTTAGCGCCGATCGTTGCCGAGATATGCAACACTTCCCGTTTTGACTGCAACCTAGAGGAAGTTGTTCCTTTATAAATTGCGCATTTTTTTTTTTGGATTATCAAAATCCATTTAACAACTTTTGATCATGGGGGTCCATAGACTCGAGGTGCAACGATTCGTGCAGATCGGATTTACAGCGTAGGAGGAGTTTCGCATATTTTGCAATTTTGCGGAAAAAAATAATTCATAAACTGAAATTGGCGTGGCCTACATTTCCACATTCAGCTCAATTCAGGGAACGCGCCCGTGTAAGGTTTTTGAATGTGCGACGCGCAATGTGGGAGTTACTGGCCAAAACCAGCTTACCATGATTATAGCGCCACCTGCTGGCTGACATGTGTCATGTTAGGTGTCAGACGTGCACCATACTATACTTCCCCTTAAATTTCACTTACATGACATTTACGGTCTATCCTTCAGTATCACATTTACCAATGGAAGGATAATAAAAAAGGATAGTAATCATCATCATCATAATGATAAAAATCTGAGTGATTACAATAGGGTTCCCAGCACCACTGGTTACTGGGAGCCATGCTGCTTTGCAACGCCCCCCCCCCCCAGCCCCCTCAGCTTGGACCTCTAACTACTAGGAGTGGTGCAACCACTAGTGTTGTTATTTAGTGCAGTGTAGGTGACAACGAGTCTAAGGACTTCTAGCTCCACACAACTGATCCCCTGGCTACTACACAGGCCAGAGCAGAACGAAACTAGGAGAAAACTGTAAACAGATTTCTGTTTACGACGTTTTTGTATTGTGATGACTGCAATCCCCCCTCGGTCAGCTACATGCTCCAGAAAAAAATACTTTTATCCACTTCTCCACTGTCAAGTTTAATTTTACTCTTTAGCAGAGCACAATGGCACAATGATACATGGCGAGGAGCCACGTGTGCACACATCCAGAAACCCCCCCCCCAAAAAAACAAGGTGCAAGACAAAAATTGCAAAAGTAGAACAAGTTCTGCACACTGAAACGCTCCCTAAACTAGTTTATTCGGCAGCAACGTTCTGGGGCATTTCAGTGTGCAGACCTTACTCCTTTGTTCTGATCACGATATGGATAGGATTTGGATTTTGGATTTAGACGGTCTGGGCTGCAGTGTTGTCAAAGGGCCTGAATCAAATAATTTAGGAGAGAACTTGTGGGACGTGATGTTAGGTTTTCTTTGTAATCCTGCACGGGTTGGCCTGCGTGTAAGTTATTCGGCTAGTCATATTATAACACTTCATTATGTCAGGTACGCCAATTCTGCCACAATTAAGAGCTGACTGGTAAAGTACAAGCAGGCCTACATATGCAGGGTTACAATGAAAATCTGCAGGACACGGGTTAATTGAGGAGGGGGCTCAGGGGAGACTCGCGGAGAAGGAAAACCTAGTACGCCTGAAATCACAGTGAAATCAAGAGTAGGCCTGATAAGTACAGACTGGAAGCAAAATTGAGTTCGTTCCTTATTTTATGTGAGCCAATAAATCACAGTAATGTCTTAATGCGTGCTCAATAATCCAGGTAGGGGAACCAAAGAAAGTTGAATCAGTTCATCTGGACGCAACGTTTATCGAGAGAAACGTTTCACCACTCATCAGTCTCAACTGACTGCAGGTATCCCCACCGCTGTAAATATACGCCGTTTATAGGGGTCGGGGATACCTGCTGTTAAAAGACATGGCTGGTGAGCTCTTTTCTAAATGTAGAGCATCTCAACAACCTTCCAGGGACTTGATGCCACCAGGTTCCATGACTTTATTTGAATAACAGAAGCCTTGACTGGAGCGCCACCTGCAGGCCCCAAAGGGTCATGGGTTATTTGACCCATCAATAGGACATCAACAGAAGACTCTGCTTTACCTTCTTGTCAGTAAATATGCTTCAGCTTATGTTTCTCAGCAATAGCTGCAAAGTCTCCCCATTAAAAATAGATTTTGTAATAATACTTTCCTTTTTTATATTATGTTCACAAAGTACCTTTGCAAGCTAGCAAGCTATAGGTCTTATTTTACCCTGTAGGGTAATAGTTCTGTCCACTAGCAAGCAGACTCCAACCATGCAATAAAGTAATAAAAACAAACTTCTGTTGTTTGTTTTGTTTTTTTTAACTTGTGTTATTACGCATGCATAAATTTATCAATCTATCTTTTCCTCCATGCAAACCGAGAAAATTAAATCAAAGCAGTTTAGGGAGCAGAGTTAAGAGATCTTTGAAGATATTATAAAGTCTAGCAAAATTGTAAAAAGGTTAGAAAGCATCGTTTCTTTTTTTCCCCCCAGTAAACTAATGTATACAATCATGCATCTTTTCCTGCGTTATTGTGCACCAAAAGATTACAAGAGTTATATGTTTAAACCATTTCATAATAATTTAGCTAAATGATCAGTGACAGATCAGTCATCTTAAAGGGAAGGAAAATCCTTTACAAATATACTTCACTGTACAACAATGTTGACATTTCAATGCAGCTGGGCCGTTCAGAGATGAGCACAATGTGTCAACACACCACGCGTATCAGTTTCAGTACTTGCTGGAGGTAGATATGTACGAGTCCAAGGGTTGACATAATTCTTGTCCGTTTTGGTCAGCTGCCTTGCTAGTCTCTGAAAATCTTATTTTCATACTGCTTGTGCGTTAATTTCACCTGCCTAGAAGAGATAAACTGCAGTGAAACAACTACAGAAAAGTCAAGTAAGAACGTCATTGTCCGTCCTCTACAAGTTCTGCAGTCCAACACAAAGATCTCTAGAAATGAGGTATCAATCCATCCATTACCCAAGCCGCTTATCCGAATTCGGGTTGCGGAACACTGGAGCCTATCCCAGCAGTCGTTGGGCAGCGGGTGGGGAGACACCCTGGACAGGCCGCCAGACGATCACAGGGCCGACACACACACACACTCATAGGGACAATTCAGTATGGCGGATTCACCTGACCTACATGTCTTTGGGCTGTGGGAGGAAACCGGAGCACCCGGAGGAAACCCACACAGACACGGGGAGAACACGCAAACTCCACACAGAGGACGACCCAGGACGACCCTCAGGTTTGGACAACCCCCGGGTTCGAACCCAGGACCTTCTTGCTGTGAGGTGACCTCACTAACCACTGTGCCACCGTGCCACCATAAATGTGGTAATAAAACCATACTGATTTTGTGTCCTGCTTAAGTATTTGACATCTCATATTTGTTGCTCCACATAAAAAATTTTCAACTCCCTTTATTCGATGTAAGTTTATACTCAAACTGGTTTTTTCCCCACAAGTGAATAGACTTATTGAGGCTAACTATCCACCAAACTGCTCTTAAGTGGTGTGAAGCCCAGTTCCTCCACCGGGATGCCAAATGCATTCAACTTGGCCTTGTAGGTCCGCTGAAGGTCATTATGGGCCTGGTAATCAGAAATTTGATGCAATTAAAAGATAATAACAATGACTGACAGCAAAAATACAAAACAAAACAGCAGTTATATACAGCTCAATTAAACGAGTGGTTGGAGTAGTTTTGCATAGCAAACCAGTGATTCACCTTGCAAACCCGAGCCAATTCCAACTGCAAGTCCTTGATGGCAGTGTTTTTGGCAGCCAGCATTTCCTAGAAGGAAGAAAATATTTACCACTCGTTCACACATTTGAAGTCACAAATGACAAATAAACACCTGTGACTGTGTTGTCTTCTACACTGAAATGCCTCAGGAAGAAACACCAGGAGGATATAGTACCTCGAGTCTGCCTGTGACCACGTCAAGGCTGGTTTTGTCCATGTTTGAGGCAGAGAGCACCGCGTTGAGCTGAGCCTCCTTCTTCACAAGCGTTTCTGTCATGGCTTCCTGCTTCCTCTCCAACAGCAAATTCTTAAAACCACACTTCTGCTGTACCTCCAGAATGGCTTTAGTGAACTTGTTGTACAACTCATTCCGCTCCTTCTCCACCTGAGACCCATAAAGACAACCCAACCCCACAGACAGAAAAACATTCACCATGTAACACGTTCACCTTCTGCTCACAGTATTTGTACTACCTAATAGAAACTGAAAATTGCACACACATGAAATGTTATATATGCACATATAATGTATGCAATCCACATTTTACCTCGCTGAACCTCTGCACCAGCACCTCGTGTTCCCATTTCAGATCTGTTAAGTCCTTTTTTGTAACCTTCAGACTTGCTTTGGTACTCTGTCAAAGTCATTGTCATCAGATTAAGCACTGCTAAACTGGTCATGAATAAAACCACTTAGAAAACAACAGAAATATATTTTTTTTAAAAAGCATCCCATGCTATTTTGCTAATGTTCAAAGTGAGGCTTTACTGACATTATGATTGCAAAATTTGATTTGTTCTCCATTAAGTCAGAATGCTCAGTGCATATACACAATTGGTTATTTCATGAACACACCGCCAGTAAAGTCTTGTCTTTCTCATAGCTGGAAAGCTTCCTTTGCAGTTCAGCTTGCTCCTCCTTGGTTTTCTGTAGTGTTTCCGTCAGAGACTTACTCTGAAGCGTCACCTTTGCCTTCTCTTTTACCATTCTCTCCTCTCTCTTACGCATATCTTCCACTTGTTCCTGAGAAAAACACCTATACATTACGTAAAACCAACGATATCACTGTATGTATGGTACAAACCTGAATTCACTTTGGTTTATGCCTGACGGAGATTTGGAGCATTTGTAACATCTCTTACCTTCAGTGTCTTGATGAGAGTCATATTATTTTGTAGAATGCTATTATAGTAGCTGTTCATATCGCTGAAGGATTTCTCGTGGTTCTTAATGAGAGTGGCGATGTGGCTTTTCTTTCCATCCTCAATCGCGTGGATTTCAGTTTTCCTCCTGCGCTCCTCCTCTTGACGCAGCATGTGCATCTTCTTCTCATACTTGGACTCAATTTCTTCTCAAACGGCAACAGACATGAAGTTATAGTTTGTTGCCTGAGATTTAGTAAAACCAATTTTGATACTAAAAATACGGGGAATTTGGTTTATTTACCTCTGACTTGCCTCTCAAAATCTTTTCTTGTTTCAGTTAATTCTTCCTCATATTTCTGTCAAGATGGAGATAACAAAAATAAATAAAGCTAAGATATTTGCGGGATACCTCGCAAAAGAAAAAGACCAAGGAAAAGATGGAGAGACCAGATGGAGGAGGACATGAGGGTTGGACTGTGGGAGAGGGATGCGTCAGACAGAACGCTATGGAGGGCAAAAATCCACTGTGGTGACCCCTGAGAAACAGGGAACAAGCCGAAAGAAGAAGGAGGAGGAGGAGGAGGAAGAGGAGGAGAAGAAGAAGAAGAAGATATTTGTGGGATTGATCTTGAAAAGAAGAAATGGGATGAAGGACAACATTCTGTTCAAAAAGTATATATCTTTCTTTAATAGAGCATAACGTGCAGAAATGAATTAAGACTTCCATTCTCTTCCTAAAAGCTACATTCCTGAAGATTAACATGCAAACAAATATCTTTTTTTGGTACTTTATGTCTCTGGAATATTTAAGACAACAGCCAATCCAGGATTATCCAATCATTTTTTAGATGCTAAATTTTATGGTTACTGTCAGGTGGAACTTTCCTGGGAAAAATAATACAGCACACAGCATTTACTACATCTTCATTAGAGCTGTCAAATATGGAGTACGAATAAGGCAGGTAGCGGTGAGTTTGTCTGAAGAAGAAGCAAAGTTGTTGTGGCTAACAAGCACATAGTCCAGACCAAACTTGTAGAAGACCTTTACCAACAGATACCGCATCAATTGCAAAAACTTAATTCAACCCAGTTTTTTTTTTTTTGTTCTGCTGTGGAAAGTCCTGTCACACCATCAGCAGCGACTTTTGTATAATTTCAAATGGATATATAGAATTTGGTGTCCCTAAACACCATTGTTATTACTAGTATCACAATAAGAGGCAGTAAAAAAAAATAATAAAAAAGGTGATCTTCAGGATTGTAGCTTTGAAAGAAACAAAAAGAAAGAAAGAAGAAAATAGCGCACACTCACCAGTTTAAGACTTTTGATAAGGTTTTCATGGGACAACTTCCCTTCCTTGATGTCCACCTTGAGAGCGCGCACGCCCTTGCGGAGCTCGCTCTCCAGCTCTGCGTGCTCATTCTGCATCAGGTTAGTGGAGACCACACCCTCTGTTTTCAGCTCAGAGATAGCATTCTGATGTTCAAAGAGTAGGTGCTTTACCTTCTGCTTGTAGACCTGATGAAACATGACCACAGTAAAATTTTAAACCATTTTAAAACCCTTACTAATGCTGGTTTACATTTTCTATACTGATTGACCAAAATACAGCGCAATGAATGGTGACATTTTTGAAACTTCTCAATCTGAATTTATGACTTGCTTTACTGGACTATGTTTCAAACTTTTTAAGGCCTTGAGTTTAGATAATGTAATTTAGAACGTTTAAAAACCTTTTCAGCACCTGTAGAAATCCTATACCTTAATCTCTGCTTGGTGGCGCGCCTCAGCCTCCTCCATTTCTCTGTCTCTGTTCCTCAGTTCAGCATTGCTCTCCTCTCGTTGTCTTTTTGTGATCTCCAGGAAGTTGGTGATCTCATCCCTCTCCAGCTGAAAGTAGTTCCTCTCCTCTCTCTCTCTGTCCAGCTCCTCTCGGAGGCAAACAATGAGCTCTTCCAGCTGCCATTAGAGAAAGTCACTTCAGCCCATAGGTATTAATTGTTTAAAGGAGAGCTGTTAAGTAATTTCCATTCAGACTCTAAATGCTATGCTGTTTTAGTTTATCACCATAGTTATAGAAGGAAATTTAATTTTAAACATCAGCATGCATGTACTACTTTAAAATAGGTGTGTATTTCAGTATGTGGCATCAAACTGTGGAATTCTTTCGAGAACGATTTAAAGGGTTGTAAAAATATCTTGAAGTTCAAGAAAACGTATAAGGAAAGAATAATTGGACAATATGGAGTTGTCAGGTAATGGGTTTTCAGTTGATGGTGAATTATTGTGTATGGCTTTTTGATTCTTATTAATTTCTCATGTTGCTGTAAGTATTAGTTGCTGAGTAACTGACTGACAGACCATCTATTCTGTTGCTAATTTATGTTTGAGCAAGGGGCAGGCAAAATAAGATTTTCTTCTCCCTGCTCCTTTTCAATCACGGAGGGTGCAAATTGAGTTGTGTTTGATCACGAGTTGCTTTCTTTCTGGAGCTGCGCATTACCACGAGTGGAATAAATAATAACGGAATGAAATGTTACCGTGCAGATCACAGTGAGCTCTACATTTTCAGTGCCTTTCCCTAGTATGTTAATGTCACTTGGCTCTTTTCGGCTAATGAGATGTCAGTGACGGCGACAGGGGTTTCTGGGGAGCATAGATGGCAGCAGGCTTGCTATCGTCTATAACTGATGAATGTGATCTTTACCAAACATTAAAGAAATAAAAAGAACCCTAGGATGAGTGTACGCTGGGTCTTGAATGATTTTAATCCTGACAAATGTCTCATTTGGGACAATGACGTTATTAGCTGATTGGCCGAGATTGTTGGCGTAACACGTGTGTCAGCAAATATCCATGTTCAATGCAAAGATTGGGTTAAAAAATAACCTGTAGTTTACGTTAAACTGTAACGTTCTGTCAGTTCCGGCTACAATCTTGAATGCTTCCATTCAGCCCTTACCTGCTCCTTAGACATCTCCTCCGTGGAAAGGCCGTCTATCACAGTCGGGGTCTTTCCCTTTGAGGATTTCTTATTTGCGCCCTTGGTTTTGGGAGGCTAATGTGAAAACAAGTTAACAGTTTGTAGGCAGGGAACGAGTTTAATATATGGCTTGTCATAAATATTTTATTCGCTGCTATCTAACAACACAAGTTTACCAATATGTCTGGCCACTCGTCTGTAGCACTTTCACATTTGACAGCGTTAATGGGTTATCTTGGTCAGAGAAACATAAACGTGTAATTCGTCTCAGCTGGTATTTGGAAGGCTAACACACGCCAGCTAAGCTAACAGCTCCTCCTCGGTAGCTAGCGTGTGAACGCCGCGAGCTAACCGCTAGCTAAGCTAGCTATTCAAATTACTGCGCGTTACCAGCGGGGCGAAACAGTACGCCGCCGCCCCTTAACGCACTAAAACAGAAAAGACATTATACGCTCACCATCGCGGAGGACTGCATACACACAGCGGTACGGGTACTGGATGTTTGGGTCGCTTCCACCGGGAGGGACAAGCGAGCGCCGACGCCAGCGCCGGGAGCGTTTCAAACCAACGCGAATTGCCATGGCAACTCAGCGTCCCTGTTTTGTCAAACGCGCCGCTAGAGGGCGACATCCGCCAAGCCGGCCACGTTGAACGAGCGCCAGCTGAGCCGATAAGAAGCATCGACTCCTTCCTGTCCAAAGGTGCGGGAGCCCGTCCCCTCGAGCAAGTACCCGGAGAGGACGTCTCAGAGGGAACCCGGCAGGTGTCCCGTCTACCGTTGCTAGCCGTCCAGAGCCGAACCCGAGTCTGGTGACGTTACCCCCCATGGGCTTGGTTTCGTTACCTCTTATTTTCATCCCCAGGGGACGATGACTCGTTTCCGGGAACCGTGCACGAGGTGTGCGAAATCTTGTATTGAGGTGAGGAGATTTTTAACACAAATGAGTTTGAACAGATTTGCCCCCCCCCCACAGCACCCCCCCCCCCACACTACCACACCACACCACCGTACACACATGCAGACAAAGCCCCTCCCCATCCAGTGCCCCAAAGCTTTCCCTGATACCCTGTGCTTGCTTTCTCTCTAGTCTGGGCAGGTTTCCAGCCAGCACCCCCCCCCCCACACACACACACACACACATCCCCCGCCCTCCCTCTCCCCCACCAGCCTCTCTCCCCCTCTGGATCTCTCTGTGCTCTGTTACCCGCCGGGCTGTTTCACAATGCTCTGCTTACTAAACAAAATGGCTTAGCGATTTGCTGCGTGGTGTCGACGTTCCCATGTGTCTCTCGCCCTCTTTCTGGTCGTCTCCGTCCGCGTGGCAGCGCAGCGCAGCGCCATAGCGGAGCATAGCGCCGTGCTCTCAGTTGCACTCTGATGGCGGTGGCCAGCAGGCTGGGTGAGAGCGCAGAGGAGCCGAGAGTGGCTGGCTGGGAGATCTAGAACAACAGAAGACCAAAAAGAAAAAAGGACCAGCAGGATCTGTGGAGTGCTGGATTCTCTCTCTCTCTCTCTCTCTCTCTCTCTCTCTCTCCCTCTCTCCCTCTCGCTGTCCCTCAGACACACACAGACACACACTGATTTTTCCCATCACCTCTCCCTTTCCTCTCTGTGTGTCTCCTTCACTCTCCGATGCAGTTGTAAACAGCAGGACATTCTTGGCCGAGCTGCATGGAGGCACAGGGAGGGGCAGGGAGCCCAGGTAAGAGCCGTTTTCTCATCCCTCAATGTAGCTGCGTCTGCACAGTGACTGCTGTTTTCAATGACTTGCGTTACAAGTAGATTGCCCAGGTGACAGACTCATAATATAGCCACAATGTGTGTGTAAATTGGTCTCACACTCCCGATATAGCATTTTGCATGAGGACACCACAGACTAGCCCTTAATTTAATAGATCTGGACAGTGATTCTTTTGTCTGTCTGTCTGGACTCTGGTAGCCCACAACTGTATTGCCCATCCACACTGGTTTGACTGTATTCCCCCCAGAGCGTAGCTGACCACCAGCCGGTCCTCTCTGCATTGGCTCTTAATGCACATTTCTGAAAGTGCAGTCTGGACTCTGGAGTTAGTCGCTGATGAGAGTTACTCCTCACTGAATATTACCACTGGCGTGGCGGGTACCCTCGTCGTGGCGCCGGCTCCCACCGTGGACCGGCCAAGTCCCAATATGCTTTTTATTCCCCCAAGTAAGCTGACACACACCGGCAGCTGGAGCTGATACGGGAGACGGAACGCGGCGATATAAAAGAAGACGTCTAAGGTTAAGAAGGGGAGGGAAGTGAACGGATCTGGGGGGTCGAATTTGAGCTTATCAAATACCATGCTAAGCAGTGTAAGCTGTGCAGAAGTTGCTTTTTCTTAAAAAAAAAGAAAGAAAAGGACAAGTGGCTAGGTTTTGCGTGTAGGGGATCTTTGGGGGCTTTTGTTTATAGCATTATAATGCATCATACCTTTATACCACCATAGCACAAAACACGAACCCCGAATAAAACACCGGAGGGTTTTAAGTTGCTTTTGTAAGCAATGTCGGTGAGGATGAGAGTCACTCGTTCACAAACGGACAGCTTCCTGTAATCCTGGCACACATGAGAAATGTACGTCAGGATTATATCAGTGAAAAACCAAGTTTTAGTCATGCAGTTTAGTTCGCTAGCACTTGTGCGTTGCAAAAGTGCGCCTCTTGTTTTGACAGCCGCTCTGACGGGATAGTTCTCATTCAAGTGGTTTTTTTCACCTCTTCTGCCATGAATGGCGTTATGATGCCGGCGGTGCGGAACTGGTTTGTGACGAATGGATAAAACGGTGGTCTTTTTATAGCCCTCCGAAGCTGCCCTCCCAGTACATACGGGGGGGGGGGGGGACAATGGAAATAACGGAAAGAGCAGGAGAAAAACTAAATATAGTGACCTTCTATTTCTGCCACAGGCCTGTTTCATGTATCACTGCTGTGAGAGTCGGGGCGGATAACGTATGATGATGAAGGCCGAGCCTCATGGGCTCCACTCTTCATCTTCCGATTCACGTGTCCAACTGGGACCGTATCTGGCTGTGGCGATGGGACCGAATCAGAGCTAACATCGTTACTGTGCAAATCTCCGTCTGTCCGCTTGTGATTTGTGGACAGAGCCGTTGTTATCTTGGAAGATAACACAAACATCGCTCAGCAGCAGACATCTGTGACACAATTAAAGCTGAGTTACGGTCTGAAAACAGACCTCGGCTCTGCAATGCCGCCGCTCATTTTTTAACTTTGCCTCACTTGAACCATATGCTTTGTTTTTTTTGTCATTCCACAGCAGCGTGGCTGTTTTAAGTCTCCCCGCTGGGTTCGTAAATCTTCCAGGAATTTAAGAAATTCAAATATCCAGGATCCACGACAACAGCAGCAGAAAGTGGCCAGGGCGATGAGGTGGCAAAAGGGTGCGGAGAGCTTGTAATCCCCCCCCCCCCTGTTTGCCCTACACTGTCAAAAGGGGATTGATTTATCGAACCAAGACACCGAGTTTGATTTAAACCCTGGCAAACGCAGATCCCCCACCTCCCCACCCCGGCCAACCCTTGTCCGTCTCTCTCTGTTTCTCTCTGGAGAGCTGATTCAGAGGGATTCATGCATGATAGATAGAAACACGGTTAACCCTCGTCTGGAAAGGCCAGGTTCCTCGTAGCGCCCCCACACACACACACATATATAGAATGGAATGGTGGCGCAGTGGTTAGTGTGGTCGCCTCACTGCAAGAGGGCCCGGGGTTCGAACCCCGGGGTAGTCCAACCTTGGGGGTCGTCCCGGGTCGTCCTCTATGTGGAGTTTGCATGTTCTCCCCATGTCTGTGTGGGTTTCCTCCGGGGGCTCCGGTTTCCTCCCACAGTCAGAAGACATGTAGGTCAGGTGAATTGGCCATCCAGAATTGTCCCTAGGTGTGAATGTATATGTGTGTGTGTGTGTGTGTGTGTGTGTGTGTGTGTGTGTGTGTGTGTGTGTGTGCGCCCTGTGATAGCCTGGTGGCCTGTCCAGGGTGTCTCCTCGCCTACCGCCCCAATGACCAATGACTGCTGGGATAGGCTCCAGCATCCCGCGACCCTGCCTAGGATAAACAGTTTGGATAATTGGATAATGGATATATATATATATATATATCCATACTGAGCATATATATACATATATGTGTGTTTACATATACATACATACATGCATACATACATGTATATACTATATGTGTGTGTATATTTATATATATATATATACACTCACCGGCCACTTTATTAGGCACACCTGTCCAACTGCTCGTTAAAGCAAATTTCTAATGAGCCAATCACATGGCAGCAACTCATGCCAGAGGTCAGAGGAGAATGGCCAGACTGGTTCGAGCTGATAGAAAGGCAACAGTAAATCAAATAACCACTCATTACAACCGAGGTATGCAGAAGAGCATCTCTGAACGCACAACACGTCGAACCTTGAGGCGGATGGGCTACAGCAGCAGAAGACCACACCGGGTGCCACTCCTGTCAGCTAAGAACAGGAAACTGAGGCTACAATTCGCACAGGCTCACCAAAATTGGACAATAGAAGATTGGAAAAACGTTGCCTGGTCTGATGAGTCTCGATTTCTGCTGCGACATTTGGATGGTAGGGTCAGAATTTGGCGTCAACAACATGAAAGCATGGATCCATCCTGCCTTGTATCAATGGTTCAGGCTGGTGGTGGTGGTGTAATGGTGTGGGGGCTATTTTCTTGGCACACTTTGGGCCCCTTAGTACCAATTGAGCATCGTGTCAACGCCACAGCCTACCTGAGTATTGTTGCTGACCATGTCCATCCCTTTATGACCACAGTGTTCCCATCTTCTGATGGCTACTTCCAGCAGGATAACGCGCCATGTCATAAAGCTCGAATCATCTCAGACTGGTTTCTTGAACATGACAATGAGTTCACTGTACTCAAATGGCCTCCACAGTCACCACCTCAATCCAATAGAGCACCTTTGGGATGTGGTGGACCGGGAGATTCGCATCATGGATGTGCAGCCGACAAATCTGCAGCAACTGCGTGATGCTATCATGTCAATATGGACCAAACTCTCTGAGAAATGTTTCCAGTACCTTGTTGAATCTATGCCACGAAGGATTAAGGCAGTTCTGAAGGCAAAAGGGGGTCCAACCCGGTACTAGCAAGGTGTACCTAATAAAGTGGCCAGTGAGTGTACATACATACTGAGCATATATATTCATATGTGTGTTTACACATACATACATATATGTACATGTGTGTATATATATGTGTATATATATATATATATATATATATATATATAGTCACATGCCTTAAGGTGCAAGTTGGTACCGTCTGGTTTTGTAAACCGGAGTTTACGGTTTATCCAAGACAAAGTTAGACATATTGTTAGTTAGCTCATTAACAGCCTTGTCAGCAAATCATTCGTCAGTATCCTGACTTTGATCGCCCACTAAAACAAAACACCAAACGCCTTACAAGACATGTCGGGACATAGTCGGTGCGTTAACAGAGTATTTTAGGGAGACATGTGTGTCTAATTTGGGACAGTTTCTGTCACGGAGGACGATGGTAGATGGTCTTGTGGGATGTACATCTGGCCCAAGTGTAATGCAGTGGACACGGTAAACCTCCACAAGCCCGGGGACACGCATCAGAAGTCAAACTGGAGCAAAAGTCAGCTCCCGACACGAACCAATGCATTATACGAAGCTGATATGTGTGGCGAAGACTGTAAATCATAAATACTACATACCCTGCATCGCTTAGAAAACACAAATGGATAATCATAAATGGCACACTTAATGTGCCAGTGTTTATGTGCGCGGGGGTGGAGGAGTATGTAAAGACAAGCCTGGTCCTCAGCTTGTTCTTACAGAAACAGTACAGCAAGTACCTAATTACACTATAAGTTAATCAATATGATGTTTAGAGAGACATTAGCTGTAATTACCAGGCTGGGGAAGTTATGAAAATGGGAAATGAAGCAGCTAAAAGTGTAAATACTGAGCACTGTGTGACAGCAATGAGGGGAACGCTGCTGGAGAAAGTGGGTTAGTTAGTGTGGAACTTCTGCTGGAGAAACCAGTAAACCAGTGGTCAACTGGGAGGGGTGGGCAGTTCAGGGGCAAACCTGCTGTGTCGGGTAACTAGTCCCTTTTTTTGGGGGGGGGGGATTTCCCCCCTTTTCTCCCCCAATTGTACCCGTCCAATTACCCCACTCTTCCGAGCCGTCCCGGTCGCTACTCCGCCCCCTCTGCCGATCCGGGGAGGGCTGCAGACTACCTACCACGCGCCTCCTCCGATACATGTGGAGTCGCCAGCTGCTTCTTTTCACCTGACAGTGAGGAGTTTCCCCTGGTGGACGTAGTGCTTGGGAGGATCATGCTGTTCCCCCCAGTTCCTCCTCCTCCCTGAACAGGCGCCCTGCCCGAACAGAGGAGGCGCTAGTGCGGCGACCAGGACACATACCCACGTCCGGCTTCCCACACGCAGACACGGCCAATTGTGTCTGTAGGGATGCCCAACCAAGGTAACACGGGGATTCAAACTTGCGATCTCCGTGTCGGTAGGCAACGGAATAGACCGCCACGCCACCCAAACGCCCCTAGAATGAGAATATTACTCAAGTAGCTGGCATGAGATGTCTCCCAGAAGGGCAGTTTTGCTGTTACTTCCCATCGTGAAATGAAGTAGCGGTACCAGTATTAATCAAATTACATGTCCTCCTTCTGACCTCTCCTTCTGACTCGCACACCTTAACACGCACACACACGCACACACAGGCCGTGCAGAACTGACAGGGGATGCGTGGACGTGTGAAACCTAGCCGCATGGATGCTGCAGAGCGACAGCTACTCCAGAAAAGAGGAAGGGAATTGAGATATTCAGGGGATTACAGAGGCCGGGTGATGCAACGACAGTGATTAATGTGAGGTTTGGCGTGTCTCGGACGAGATGGAAGGAGGCGATACCGGGCCTTAGTCAAGACACAAAAGATAATAATGTTGCAGGGCTCTTACAAGTATTAAAGGAAGAGCAGATATAACGGGAGTTGGCTGTGACCTGGTAATCCTTCGTTAACCACAGAGGAAACATTTTGTCGAGATTTCAGGTCATAATAAGACGGGCTGAAATGAGTTCACATGAAGAAACGGATCCCCGCAGCAGCTCCCATCCGAACACACCCATGTTGTTTCTTCGTGAAACGTGAATTGAGGTTTAGGAGGACCGGTCACGTGTGTGTGTGTGTGGGGAGGGGGAGGGGGAGCAGGTCAGATCGGTTTTTGGGGTGACTGAAAACTGTACAAATGTTTGTAAATGAAGGATTGCGGATGGGGAGGTGACAGTGAGCCAAGACAAGAATTTTCACCACCGTAAGATACAGAACATACGAGTCACAGGTACGTATCTCCTACGGAGAGATGTTCAGATACTTAGAATGTATGCAAAAGCACATCCAGCCAATTACCCCACTCTTCCAAGCCGTCCTGATTTCTGCTCCACCCCCTCTTTCCCCCGGACAGGCGTCCCGACCGACCAGAGGAGGCGCTAGTGCAGTGACCAGGGCACATATTCGGCTTCCAACCCGCAGACTCGGCCAATTGTGTCTGTAGGGACGCCTGACCAAGCCGGAGGTAACACGGGGATTCGAACTGGTGACCCCCGTGTTGCTAGGGAACAGAATAGACCGCCACGCCACCCGGACGCCCCCACAGTGAAGCGTTGTCCTGTGATGGGATGTCACCTTTCAGTATCCACACGTCATCGCAGACTTTCTCAGGATGTGACTGAGGGGTAGAAACATTAGAGTCGTGTTTATTTGCTGCTTATTGAGGCAAGCGACACACGTCCGGCGAGGTTTGTGCGCGTGGTTAACAGGCCAAAACACACCTGCCGGATACACCGGGACGAGATTTAGGATAGACTCCTGACAACTCGCGCACTCTCCCAGGTTCCTCTCTTGTTCTCTGTCTCTGTACCTGCCACTCATTATCTTCTCACTGTCTCCGCATGTCGACAGAGCCCAATAAAGACATCCAGAAGCTGCTGAAGCCCTCAAGCTCCGGGGATTTAACCAAAGATTTGTTCCACCCAGCTGGCGAGGAGGAGGGCGGCTTCTCAGGTCACACTGCCGGCCTGCTGCACGTCACTGAGCGGAGACGTGAGTACCGGGATAAAGGGATGGATGGATGGTTGGATGGATGGATGGTTGGATGGATGGATGGATGGTTGGTCAGTTGGTCAGGTGATGGGGTTTGTAGGAATCGAGTCTGGACTCACAAGTTCGGACTTGAGTCTGCATTTTGAAGGTCCCAGTCTTGTCTCAGAAGTCCCAACGTAATGACTCGGACTTGACTCCGTCCCGGACAAGGGCGGTCCTGTGATCATTTTTCAAGACTTACCGAGTACAAAATTTTAATTAACTTTTTTTTTATTTTCATGAAAATCAAATTTCCCCCTGAACAGATCAATAAAGTGCAATATAATCAAATGTGTTTCTTTATTATTATTATTATTATTATTATTATTGATCTATGTCTTGGCAACATTGGAGGATTGGAATCTGTTATTTTTTTGGGGGGGGGTTCCCCCTTTTTCTCCCCAGTTGTATCGGGCCAATTACCCCACTTCTCTGAGCCGTCCCGGTCGCTGCTCCACCCCCTCTGCCGATCCGGGGAGGGCTGCAGACTACCGCATGCCTCCTCCGATACATGTGGAGTCGCCAGCCGCTTCTTTTCACCTGATAGTGAAGAGTTTCACCAGGGGGACGTAGCGCGTGGGAGGCTCACGCTATTCCCCCCCAGTTCCCCCTCCCCCCTGAACAGGTGCCTTGACCGACCAGAGGAGGCGCTAGTGCAGCGACCAGGACACATACCCACATCCGGCTTCCCACCCACAGACACGGCCAATTGTGTCTGTAGGGACGCCTGACCAATCCGGAGGTAACACGGGGATTCGAACCGGCGATCCCCGTGTTGGCAGGCAATGGAATAGACCGCTATGCTACCCGGACGCTGGAGGATTGGAATCTAAAACATTCCTTCCTTGGCAGAAGAACATGAAAGCCTGGTGGACTGCTGCATCTACAGTCATGTGTTCAGTTGGACTCGTACTGTTCTGGTGTCAGTCTTTACAGACGTTTTGGTCCCTCGGGTCTTGAGTTGGACTCGCCATCTTAAAGTTTTGGACTTGACACAGACTAAACCACATAAAGACTCGGTCTGGATTTGGGGTGTCTTGACTTCAGGGCTAACAGACGGTACGGGGCATGGGAGCAAAAATGGCTGAAGAAAGAAACATGGTGTGAGAAAAGATGGGAAAAGAGGAGAACGCTATTCCGTATGTAATTTGAAGCGGCACCAGGAAACTTTTGGGATTTTGGCAACATCTTTTACATGAGCTATCACAAAGACAACTGAGGCACTTAATTTTCTTCATAACGTAGCAACAAGGCATGCGCATTTATTTACGAGCTAGCTCAAAAGACTGGCAGAAGAAGAAGAAAGAAAGCCACTTTATTTTTGTCATTGTACAAGTTACAACGAAATGTGTTCTCTGCATTTAACCCATCCTATTGCATAGGAGCAGTGGGCATCTGCGGCACCCGGGGACCAACTCCAGTTCTTCTTTCCACTGCCTTGCTCAGGGGCACAGGCAGGAGCATTAACCCTAACATGCATGTCTTTTTGATGGTGGGAGGAACCCACCCAGACACGTGGAGAACATGCAAACTCCACACAGAAAGGACCTGGGATGGCCTGGGGGGGGGGGGGGGTTCGAACCCAGGACCTTCTTGCTGTGAGGCAACAGTGCTAACCACTGGGCCATCGTGAGTAAAGTGAGGTAAAGTAAAACTGCTATACTTGTATGTATGCTGTAAGGCGTTCCCTAAAACGAGGCTTCTGGGGAACTGATCTGAACAACCATTGTGTCTTTCTTCCATAACCCTCACACTACGCCACCAAAATGAGTATAATGATTGTTTGTCAAAGCAAAAAAAGGCACCTTTTGCTGCTTTAGGACAGACATACCACATCCCGTAGGAGTTAAATCAGGGAGGTCTGCGTGGCTGTCGCGTCCTGTGAAGTATCATACATTTGGTCTCCATCCTCTTAAATCCACTGCACAGCTTCCCGCTGAAAGGCTCCTTTGTGTAAGAGTTTCACACAGAGGCGGCCCTGTGTGGCCGGACCCGGGACCCCGAGCACAGCCTCGTGCCACGGAGACACGGAGAGAGAGAGACTTGGGGCTACAAGACCCTCTTTATCTGCTCCCATGACTTAACAGTCATTCAGATAGACAAACCCGGCCACAGCCACCAATGTCCGTCCTTCCCCGTCAATGTGACCGCTAGCCGCGCCACCTGGCAGGCGGGCCAGTGGCTCGCAGCTAATCATGCAGAAAAAGGAGCAAGAGCGGAACAGATGAAAGGACGTTTTTGCAAATCGATGACATAATCACACCATCTGTGATGACTGGTTTATTGGAGATATTCTTTAAAAATGTCTGAAAAACAGAAAAAAAGTAGATTTCTACAGCAAAGTAAAAGCTTTTTGCCAGCTATACATCCAGAAATGTGATTTAAATGTGAAATTTTCCACCTGCTCTGCAGATTTTAAGATGTTTGACTGAGTGTGGCGCAAAAGGTTTCTCTTCAAAATAATAGAAGGTGGTGGTAGTAAATTGAAATCATAAACAGTAAATTGAAATTAAGCAAATGTACTTCTTGCCCTCTGACCTTGGCTGAATAATGCCAAGAAACATGTTAGACGGACAAAGAAAAAGATCATCAAATTAGGTGCTTTATCTGGGTTGAGGCTAAAGCATTGCACTCAGGTTGTGTCAACTCCTGCAAATTCCCCCAAAGCAGACGTTTTTGACTGCGTATTTTGTTTTCTTTATTGAGTCCCTCATGAAGGATTAGCCAGTTATCACGAAACATAATTAAAATTCAGGAAAGGTCCAGTCGAAAGCAGTGACTTGCAGTGCCAGGATGACTTGGTCAAAATGGCTGAAGGATGCTGTAAAGATCAGATACACAGCTGTATGGGCACAGCTGGATGCTCTGACTTGGCACAGTGTTGCTCTACAAAATACACTTCACCTGAGACACACACAAATGCCTTCCATCCCATGACAAAGTGACAAAGAATACTAATGTGTATCCACAATGTAAAAGCAAATCATCTGCAAAAAAAAACAAAAAACTAGTTTGACAAAATGTGATCCTCCTTTGGTTTACCTAGGCTAGTTTAACCCACTGACTTCATATTAATGTCTGCTTAATTTCACGGTTTACTAGTTCTGCCTTTCTGACAGTAAAATCACTTCCATTCTGTTAAGCACCTAGTGGATGTGACGTTGACAATGCCACCATGGCTAAGTGCTTAGCACTGGTGCCCACAGTGAGGGGCCCTGAGCTCCGTTCTGGGCCCTCTGTGGCTTTTGTAAGTTTCCTCACAAAGTCTACAACAGCTCATGTGAGGTGAATTTTAAACTTGAAATTGCCCTCAGGTTTGAATGGTGTTTTGGCCCTGTGACGGACTGTCAAAATGTCCATGGCGCCTTCCTGCCTTCTGCCCAGTGCCTGCAGGGTGTAGGCAGGTACCGTCTTATGCTTTAACATATCAGTAAACCCATTTTGGTGGCGTAGTGTGATGGCTGTAAGAGAACGACGCAATTACCATTCAGATCAGTTCCCTTGAAGCCTTTTTTTTCACGATGCATCTTGTCTGCCAGCGGGCACCAAACCGCCTGAGAAATATAGGGGTTGCTTTACGGCACACGTGGAGGTACAGTAATTTTACCTTTACATTATATATGAACATAGCTCCTCATCTTTGAGCCTTTTGAGCTACGATTTATAAATAAATGCACATCTTGTTTTTGCTCTCTTTCGGAAAAAAACTGAGCCTCGGTTGTCTTTACAACAGTGATGTAAAAGACTACTTAAAGCCGCTTTAATAAGGGACAGAAAAGGAGTTGTCATTTTTGGCTAGCTTGTGTGTATCTTTGAAATCCATTGAATCATATATGTCTAATAATTTGGTTAGGAATCAAATTATGTTTATTTGTCCCCTCTTATGACATACAAAAGTGATTGTACTTAATCTATTTGTTTTAGAATGCATAATTTGACATATCTCAGGTTTTTCTGAATAATATGTTTTGTTTTTTTTAACATTTGTGTTATTTTAATAGCGAGTGTTGATCTTTCCACAAAGTTGACTCCCCCGTATGTCTGTTAGGGAGCACTCGGGCTGAACTATTGAACCCGGGGAGTTGATGGGGTTTTAGAACTGTGAGGAGATTCATTTTACAAGTGGAGACCCACCCTCTCCTCTCTCATCCCACCCTGCTTCTCAGCAGTCCTCTCTGCGGCCCCTCCATTCCTTCATCTGAACCCATCAGCAAATGAGGGGGATAGGAGAGAAGATTAAAGGATGAGAGAAGAGAGGAAAGGGAAGAAAAGGAATCATTTCATATATTCTAGATTAACCACTTAGCCAGATTAATTTTTAATTTTTAATTTATTATCATTATTACTGAATATGGAGCTGCCAGGAAAGAGGAAAAGAGGAAGGCCAAAGAGGAGGTTTATGGATGTGGTGAGGGAAGACATGCAGGTGGCTGGTGTGACAGAGGAAGATGCAGAAGACAGGAAGAGATGGAAACGGATGATCCACTGTGGCGACCCCTAACGGGAGCAGCCGAAAGTAGTAGTAGTAGTAATTTATTATTATTATTAACAATAATAATAAGTTTGATTTATATAGCACCTTTCATACATGAAATACTTCTCAGAGTGCAAATAAGTAAATTAAAACAACCACAAGCAGAAAAAAATACAGTCAAAAGTGCTTTGCTATCAACAAGAGAGAATGAAAATTAAAAGCAATTTAAGAGCATATGGGATGACAGCAGTAAAATTTTACAAGATAAAAATTAATGTTGAGCATCACACAACTACATAACACTGCAAACCCACATTATAACAAATGACCTTTAATATTAGCGATGACGAGTTGTGATGAAGAAAATACACTACAATATGAAAAATGTTGGGAATGGGCCAGACCAGGTCTTTGTTTGGGAAGTCTTTTTGTTCGTCCATATTTGATTCCAGAAGCCATTGTGTCCTTAGAGCTGCACCTCTGAAGGACTGGTGGTCTTTTACATGCCAAGGCAGCAGGCCTCTATTTTTACCTCTCAGTTTGTCTTCTCTGCTGTCGGCACTCCCCCAGTGTGCTTTCAGAGAAGAGAAGAAGGCAGTTGTTTTGGTCCGTCTGCCTGCCACCCATAACACTGGAAGGGAAAAACATGTTACTGATCAATTATTTAAGAAAGGGAGTGAGATAGGAAAGAAAAAAGAGCAGTGGAATAACATACCAGCCAGTTCACATAGCTGAGAGGGTGTAGACCGCTGAAAGGGTTGGGTATTTCCCCCCAGAAATGTGGATCATTGTATTCCAAGCACAAGACATCTTATGCAAGCCAGGCTTTGACCTACTATAGCTACGAATACACTATATGTCATGCAGTATGCTAAGAATTTTGATTTAGTGAACAGACTGCCAAATAATAGATACTTCAGGCTTAAAAACATCATATGGTCATGACTATAAGAACTTATTTTGTTCTCAAGGTAGCTGCTGCATGGTTTTCTATAATACCCTCTGGTCTGACTTTATGGGTTTTTTTGCCCCCCCCCTTAGTTTCACCCCTATACACCCATTATATATATATATATATATATATATATATATATATATATATATATATATATATATATATAAAATCTCCCTCTCACCCTTTTTTCGGTTGATGTGTCTTCCTCAAGCTCGAGTCCTCTACCAGAGGTCTGGGAGTTTGAGGGTTCTGCTCCTATGACTGCACTCTTCTGGACAGAGACCTCAGATGTTGTTCCTGGAATATATTGGAGCCACCCTCCCAGTTTGGGGGTCACAGCCCCTAGTGCTCCTATTACCATTGGGACTACTGTGGATTTCACCTTCCACATCCGATCTCGTTCTTCCTTCAGCCCTTGGTATGTCTCTAGTTTCTCATGCTCTTTCCTCCTGATGTTGCTGTCGCTCAGGATTGCTACATCGATCACTACTGGTGTCTTCTGTTCTAATTGACCACCACAATGTCTGGCTGGTTAGCCAGCACCTGCTTGTCAGTCTGGAACTTGAAGTCCCACAGGATCTTAGCCCTGCCATTCTCAACTATTTGTCTCCCATTTGGACTTTGGGACCTCCAGTCTGTATTCAGTACAGATATTCCTGTACACTATCCCAGCCACTTGGTTATGCCTTTCAGTGTACACTTTCCCAGCTAGCATTTTTCACCCTGCTACTAAGTGCTGGTCTGTCTCATGGGAGTCTTTGCACAGCCTGCATCTTGGGTCTTGTCTGGTGTAGTAGACCCCTGCCTCAATCGATCTGGTCCTGAGTGCCTGTTCTTGTGCTGCTATGATCAGAACCTCTGTGCTGTCCTTCAGTCCAGCCTTTTCTAGCCACTGGTAGGATTTCTCGATATCAGCTACGTCTTCTATCTGTCGAAGGTACATCCTATGGAGGGGCTTAATCTTCCATGATACCTCCTCTTCTTCTTCCTCTGCACTCTCTGTCTTCTGCTGCCTGAGTTACTCACGCCCCTGTTCATCCTGGGGGGCCGTCTTTCTGATGTACTCATGGATGTTCCTTGCTTCATCCTGGATAGTGGCCCTGACACTAACCCTCGGCCATCATCTTTTAGCTTATCATACAGTCTCAGGCTGCTGGACTATGGGTGGAACCCTCCATGCAATGTGAGGAGTTTCCTTGTCCTGATATTTGATAGAGAAGCCAAGTTTGAAGAAGACACACACACCACCCAAAAAAGGGTGAGAAGTCCCCAAGTCCAAATGGGAGACACTGCCAAAGGTAGTTGAGAATGACAGAGCTAAGATCCTGTGGGACTTCAAGTTCCAGACTGACAAGCAGGTGCTGGCTAACCAGCCAGACATTGTGGTGGTCAACAAGGAAGAGAAGAAAGCAGTAGTGATCTATGTAGCAATCCCGAGCGACAGCAACGTCAGGAAGAAAGAGCATGAGAAACTAGAGAAATACCAAGGGCTGAGGGAAGAACTAGATCGGATGTGGAAGGTGAAATACACAGTAGTCCCAGTGGTAATAGGAGCACTAAGGGCTGTGACCCCCAAACTGGGAAAGTGGCTCCAGCAGATTCCAGAAAGGACATCTGAGGTCTCTGTCCAGAAGAGTGCAGTCCTAGGAACAGCTAAGATACTGTGCAGAACCCTCAAATTCCCACGCCTCTGGTAGAGAACCTGAGCTTGAGGAAGACACACAACACTGAGGGAAATGAGCACAGATTATGTCAATGGAAATGTAACATTCATCTTGGCATCATTTTCAAACATCCTCAATCTTGCATTTCTTCTACAACAGGTCAATCCTTTAAAGCTTCCATGTAAAATTGTGACGATTTAACTGTTGCCTCAAGTGAAAACTTTTTTTTTTTACATATAGCAAGAACCTAGGCTACATTCATTTGTAAGTGGTAGCATGACCTGTCTTTCCATCAGCACCTATCGGCTCATAATGTGTCACCAAATCTGTATTTAGCATAATACATTATCAAGCAATTATAGGCTGATACTGCTAAGCCAACTAATATATCGTGCAAATGTTTATTTTTTTTTTCTACTGTTACTTCCTTGCCCACAGGGGTTAAGAGCCTCTCAGCTCTCTCTCGTTCTATATTTTACGTATCACTCAACAATTGCAGTTATTCTCCTATACCATCGTCTCTCTTACAATTTCTCTTGATCCTCTCCTCCATAGCACCGTTCCCACCCCCAGGTTTCTCTGTGACTCCCAGTCTCTCCCTTCTCCTGCTTTGAAACCTCTTGGGAAGCTCATATGCACAGCAAGATATTCTTATTCCTTGATCTCCCGTCACCCATACACACACACACACACACACACATATACACACACACACACACACACACCCACAGACACAGACACACACACACACACACACAGACACACTTCTGTCTTCTTTATGTAAGGACCCCTCAATGACTACATTCATTCTCTAACCTTAACCTAATCCTAATGCTAACCTTAACCCTTAAACCCAAGTCCTAACCCTAAGTGAGGACCGACCAAAATGTCCTCACTTTGCAAAAATGTCCTCACTCAGGTGGTTAAAAACTTAAATTGATCCTGGGTCTCCGGATGGCATAGCAGTCTGATTTGTTGCCTACAAACATGGGGATCAGTGGTTCGAATCCCCGTGTTACCTCCGGCTTGGTCGGGCGTCCCTACAGACACAATTGGCCGTGTCTGCGGGTGGGGAGCCGGATGTGGGTATGTGTCCTGGTCGCTGCACTAGCGCCTCCTCTGGTCAGTCAGGGCTGTCCAGGGGGGAGGGGGAACTGGGGGGAATAGCGTGATCCTCCCATGCACTACGCCCCCCCCCCCCCGGTGAAACAGCTCACTGTCAGGTGAAAAGAAGTGGCTGGCGACTCCACATGTATCAGAGGAGGCATGTGGTAGTCTGCAGCCCTCCCCATATCAGGAGAGGGGGTGGAGCAGCGACCAGGACGGCTCAGAAGAGTGGTGTAATTAGCCAGGTACAACTGACAATTGGGGCGAAAAAGATGGGAAAAAAATGAAATTGGTCCTCACAAAGATAGAAGTATGAGAACACACACAAAGTCATACGAAGAAGAAAACATTTGAAGCATGAACATGCCAACAGTGACTATACTTTCCTTACCTACTGATGCCTGTTGTAGTTTTATTCTGTTTGACAAGTCCTTGCACAAGTACCAAAACAATAGGCTTCATTTCGATAAGGCCAAAACAGCTGATGTGAAATAAAACAATACGAGTATGAGACTGCTGAGAACCGTATTTTACTTATGCGTGGTTTATTTTGTGTAAATTCAAATGCCGTTGTTGCTCTGGTCAGCCGTGTTCATGTGATTTAAGGAAGGAGTGGTGTAACATGGTTATCATGTGGCTTTAATGTGATAACATGAAGCTGAAGAGCCCCAGAAGGCTGACCATAGTTTAAGGTTGACAGGTCAGCATAATGGCTTTTGTTATGGGGAAAAACTCCCCAGCAAATTTCATTCCTTCCCCTCCTTGATCTCTTACTCCTCTTCCCTTTATCCCTTTCTCTTATTGCTTCTGTCTCTCCATCTTTCTCTCTCTGGCTTATCCT
The DNA here is from genome assembly GCF_029633865.1 of Lampris incognitus. Classification (NCBI taxonomy): domain Eukaryota; kingdom Metazoa; phylum Chordata; class Actinopteri; order Lampriformes; family Lampridae; genus Lampris; species Lampris incognitus. The sequence goes on from NC_079214.1 coordinate 60,085,214, forward strand.
CTTCCAATGTCTTTCTCTTTTTGTCTTTCTTTCTACAGGCTTAAATTTGCACTAGGTAAACCACACTGGTCTATTCAATGCAGTTATTTCTAACATGATTCTCTGTGGGGCGTATAAATGCCAGTCAGCACTGACACCACGAGATGTTTTTGATCTAAAAATGTGGACGCTGGCTTTTGTAAAGACTCATGTGTGTTACATTAACGTGTCTCAGGGCCCACAGCTGATATCTGTATGGGTTAACTTACAAAGGAATTTTGCATGGAGATACAACAGGACACACTAAAAGGACGATACCAGTTGGTAAAATTTGAATGAATCTGTTTAGATTCTGACTCTCTTGTTTGGTGCTTTGGATAAAAGCACCCTACCAAATGATAAGTGTAAATGTTTTTTTTAAATTTATTTCTGATTTCTCCCAATTTAGTGGCCAATTGATCCCTATTTTAATTCAAACACCTACCCTCGTACTGCATGCATTCGCCAACTGCATCTCTCCGGCCGGCAGTCTGGAAGGAGACGCCTTCCCACTTTTGTGACAAGGCGACTCCAGGCCGAACCACTGCTTTTTCCGACACCCACAGAGACGCATTCACGTGACGACCACAAGCCGACTCCGCTCCCCTCCCGAAGACAGCGTTGCCAATTATCGCTGCTTCATCGAGTCTGGCCAGATAAGTGTAAATGTCATGTAAAACAGTGAACAGCCTCTTTTAATATATTTTGGTGTTGAAAACTTAAAGAAACAAGTCACCAAAATTAGGAATTAACATTATTTGATTCTCTTAAGGGAATCTAAACACATAACTCCATTAAGGCCAACCGAAAGTCCTTCTCCATAGCCTCGCTGAACTCCTCCCACACCCAAGTTTTTGCTTCTGCAACTGCCGAAGCCGCAGCCCTTCTGGCCTCCCGGTACCTGTCTGCTGCTTCAGGAGACCCCTGGGCTAACCATGCCCGAAAGGCCTCCTTCGGAAGGAAGTTCCGGCAAACCATCCGGCGACTCAGGAAGGGGAAGCAGGGCTTGGCTCAGGCTGTGTTCAGCCGGGGAGGGGAACTGCTGACCCGGACTGGGGATGTTGTCAGGTGGTGGAAAGAACACTTTGAGGAGCTCCTGAACCCGTCTAACACATCCTCAGTGGAGGAGGTAGAGTCTAAAGTCTCGGGGGAAGCCCCACCCATATCCTTGGCAGAGGTCTCTGAGGTAGTTAAGAAGCTCCTCAGTGGAAAGGCGCCGGGTGTGGATGAGATTTGCCCTGTGACGCAGAAGGCTCTGGACATTGTTGGGCTGTTTTGGCTGACACGCCTCTTCAGTGTCACATGGAGATCGGGGACAATACCCATGAAGTGGCAGACTGGGGTAGTGGTTCCCATATTTAAAAAAGGGGACCAGAGGGTGTTCTCCAATTATCGGGGCATCACACTGCTCAGCCTCCCTTGGAAACTCTACTGTAGGGTGCTGGAAAGGAGCCTCCGACTGATTGTCGAACCTCGGATCCAGGAGGAGCAATGCAGATTCCGTTCTGGCCATGGAACAATGGACCAACTGTTTACCCTTGCGGAAGTGCTGAGGTAGACATGGGAGTTTGACCAGCCAGTACCGGTACCCCATACTGCGGGAGTATGGGGTACCGGGGCAGTTGCTACAAGCCATCTGGTCCTTGTATAACCAAAGTGACAGCTGTGTCCGTATTTTCGGCATAAAGTCAAACACGTTTTCGTTGGGTGTTGGACTCTGCCAAGGTTGTCCCTTGTCTCCGGTTCTGTTTGTGGTATTCATGGACAGGGTCACAAGGTGCAGCCAAGGTGAGGAGTGTGTCCGTTTTGGGAACCTCAGAATTGCATCTCTGCTCTTCGCAGATGTTGTGGTTTTGCTGGCTTCATCAGAACGCGACCTCCAGCACACACTGGGGCAGTTTGCAGCTGAGTGTGAAATGTCTGTGATGAGAGTCAGCACCTCCAAGTCTGAGGCCATGGTTCGCTACCAGAAAATGGTGGATTGCTCCCTCTGGGTTGGGGATGAGTTGTTGTCTCAAGTGAAGGAGTTCAAGTATTTTGGGGTCTTGTTCATGAGTGAGAGTAGGATGGAGTGGGAGATTGACAGGTGGATTGGTGCAGCATCAGCAGTAATGTGGACGTTGTACCGGACCATTGTGGTGAAGACAGAGCTGAACCAGAAGGCAAAGCTCTCAATTTACCAGTCAATCTTCATTCCAACCCTCACCTATGGTCATGAGCTTTGGGTAGTGACGGAAAGGGTGAGATCGTGGATGCAAACGGCTGAAATGAGTTTCCTCCGTAGGGTGTCTGGGCTCAGCCTTAGAGATAGGGTGAGGAGCTCGGACATCCCGAGAGAGCTCGGAGTAGAGCCACTGCTCCTTCGTGGTGAAAGGAGCCAGTTGAGGTGGTTCGGGCATCTGATTAGGTTGCCTCCCGGGCGCCTTCCTTTGGAAGTTTTCTGGGCACGTCCAACTGAGAAGAGACCCCAGGGTAGACCCAGAACTCGCTGGAGGGACTACATGTCCAATCTGGCCTGGGAACGCCTTGGGATCGCCCAGGAGGAGCTGGAGGGCGTTGCCGGGGAGAGGAATGTCTGGAGTGCCCTACTTAGCTTGCTGCCGCTGCAACCTGACCCTGGAGAAGCGGCTGATGATGATGAATGAATGAATCAAAACATTGTGTGAACACAAACAGCCCTCCAACCAAATCTAGAAACTAAATAACCAGGCCTTCAATCTGTGATGAAGACTCCCCAACCTGCTTTATATGCATATACATACAACAGATTTAACCTTTTTTCTCCAGATGAGCTGTATATCATGCTTGCGATAATAATAGTCTGAAATACAAAAGTGTGAGATTGATATTCAGAAAATCTCCCTGAAAATGACATTCTAAACCCTGAACTTGAATTAATTTGAATGATATAATTACAACCATTGTGTGTTGGGGCTCTTCTAATTGTGACCTAGTCCCAGGACTGAATTTGAAAACTCAGGTCTATATCCTTGAAGTAGTTAGGATAGTTGGGAGGTGGCAAGTAAGAGATTATGGATTTCTGTCTTCCTCCGTTGTGTTAGATATGTGTCGTCAAAATAAAGCAGAGACAGGAATTTAATTTTCTCCTGCCTCTGATCTCCCACAGCGGCAGACGGCTCATTAAAAGACTTCAAACGACAGCTATGTGTCAGTCAAAAGCCTATGTATCCCCCATCTCATCCACTGTATTTTAGCTTATATTTGCAGCCTTATTTCTAAGCTTAATTCCGCTTATATCTCTGGGGTTCGTGTCTGCAACACTAACAGAATCTGTGGTTTTACTACCTATGTAAAGATTTTGAAATGTACACCGTCCATAGAGGAGACAGAATACTACAAAATTATGTTTGTGTGTGGATATACACAACTAATAGGAATAGATGTGTATGCAAGTAAAGCATATAAAATGTTATATTTTTCTCTCCTTCGCTCCGTGCATGTTCAGGAAAATTCACTGCAGAAACAGACAAAGAGCAGCCGAGCGGGCCTTGTTGATTTACCCTGAAGCACTGCTTCACAATCTTTGAAAACCAAGACTGGTGCAGGGAACATGTGGGATAAAGGCAGCTTTCAACCGCTCATTTCAACCTCTCTTTCAACCCCTATTTTTTTTCCCTCTTCACACAGACACACCCACGCACAGTGATGGATGCTCACCCAGTGTTTAAACTTTGAGGTTTCTCATTCCTGCTTGTTTTTGCAGTTTGCACAGTGCATAAATTCAGATACCGCCAATCAGCAAAGCAACACTGGCACACCTCGCCCAGTTGTCCCTGCCTGTTGACTAAACATGGAGCGTTTCAACTTAACACGCAAAACCAGGAATTGGGGTAACCCATATCTACTCTGATGAGATGAACAGGGTTTACTAGGACGATTGCATAGCTGATTGTTTAACAAAGTGTGTGTGCCACAGAGCTGGGTCCATAGTAACGCTTTGGAAGTCGCCTCACTGGAATGCTGAGCCCGGCACGTGACTTTGGTGACTATGAGCACGTGTTAACAATGCAGTCGTGCTTTGTGTTTGCTGCTGCAGCTATCTGGGCACTATCTGAGGTTTCAGTAATAAACAGCTGCCCCACACACACAGGAAAATGGAGAGGAAGGGGTGTAGTAGAAGTGGCTGTTTAAATGCTATTTTTAGCTCATCGGACCATAGCTGTTTCCTTGATTCTTCAGGTCGGCTGTCCGTGTTGAAATCGGACCGGAACCAGCTATCAGATTTAACTTGTCATGTCTCAAAACCTTGTGTATATTATTCAGCGGTGACTTTTTATTTATAAATGATTGATGTTATGTTTTTTTTCTACACCTTTGTACACCGTAACCGTTCTCAATTTTCTCAAGAATCGTTAGTGGTCCTCGTTAATATTCGTGAACTGATCTTTGAGCGACAAGTACATGTGAGGGTTGGTGGTAAGGGTGAGCGAAGTTTCATATTATGATGAATTGATCTGATGGGCTGTATGTAAATGTCTAATGACATCATGAATATCAGGGGGAAAAAGATCTGCTGTTAGAAACTTAAAGTACCCCTCCAGACACGTTTTAAAGTTTAAAAATACACTCTGAGATGATTAATATATCGTTTAACATGGTTTTCCCACATAAAAAGAAAAAAAAAACCCTGAAAAGGGGCTGGAAGCACATCTACTCTTTCTCCCTCATTGAGAAATTCAGGATTGATGAATCTGTGTTGAGGACGTGCACCAGCTCTTCCAGAGACAAAAGACCAGGAAGGCACCAGGCCTGGATGGAGAGTCACCTTCCTGTCTGAAAGTCTGTACTGAACAGACGTCCCCCATTTTCACACTGATCTCCAACAGATCACTGGAGCTGTATGAAGTCCCCTTCTGCTTCAAGAGCTCCGCTATCATCCCCAAGAAACCCCGTATCACAGGATTAAATGTCTACAGGCCCATTCCCCTCATGTCTGTGGTCATGAAATCCTTTGAGAGACTGGTGTTGACCCACCTGAAGGAAATCACAGGTCCTCCGTTCGACCCCCTGCAGTTTGCCTACTGAGCAAACAGGTCAGTGGAGGATGCAGTCAACATGTGATTGCAGCGCATCTTCCAACACCTCGACTCCCCAGGGACATATGCAAGGGTCCCGTTTGTGGACTTCAGCTCAGCGTTCAACACCATCATCCCAGATATCCTCCGCTCCAAACTCACCCGGCTCACTCTACCAGCCCCCATCTGCCAATAGATTAAAAACTTTCTGACAGGAGGCAGCTGGTGAGGCTGGGGAAAATCACATCCAGCAACCAGACAGTCAGCACTGGTGCCCCCCCAGGGATATGTGCTACCCCCTCTACTCTTCTCCCTCTACACAAATGACTGCACCTCAGGTGACCCGTCTGTTAAACTCCTGAAGTTTGCGGACGACACAACCATCATCGGCCTTATCTGGGATGGTGACAACTCTGCATATACTAGATGGGAGGTTGATCAGCTGGCCCTGTGGTGCGGCCATAACAACCTGGAGCTGAACACGCTCAAAACAGTGGAGATGATAATGGACTTCAGCAGGAGCCCCTCAACACTGCCCCCCCCCCACCCCCACCATACTCAACAGTGCAACACTGAGCTCAAGGCAAAGTTCAGAGAGGCACAAGGAAATCAAGAGATAATTGGACAGTTTCTCAGAGAGCTTCCCAAAACATTTCCACAGTTGTCCAAACTGTTCAGGCAGGTCATGTGTCTTTTCGGCAGCGCTTATCTGTGTGAGAAACTGTTCTCAACTATGAATTTTAATAAATCAAAGCATAGGTCCAGACTGACCAATGACCATCTCCAGGCTGTCCTCAGGGTGTCCACTGCCCAGTCCCTGAAAGCAAATGTGCCTCACCTGTGTCAGCAGAAGTGCCAGGTTTCTGGCAAGAAGTAGGCTAAATATGTAGGCCTAGGCCAGGCTACACTATGTACATAGTTACCTATTCATGTGAAAACTCTAAAAATAAAAAAGTGAAATAATAATAAAAAACGATGTGAAGGGTATAATCGAACAGTTTTTTTCTGCATCCCTATTTCACCGGCCCTCCTCCATTACCTCTGGTAATTACATACCAGAGGTCTAATCAAAGTTTGCAGAAAGATATATTCCATCTGGGGCGTCCGGTTAGCGTAGCGGTCTATTCCGTTGCCTACCAACACGGGGATCATCGGATCGACTCCCGTGTTACCCCTGGCTTGGTCGGGCGTCCCTACAGACACAATTGGCCGTGTCTGCGGTTGGGAAACCGGATGTGGGTGTGTGTCCTGGTCGTTGCACTAGTGCCTCCTCTGGTCGGTTGGGGCGCCTGTTTGGAGGGGGGAGGGGGAACCGGGGGGAATAGCGTGGTCCTCCCATGTGCTACGCCCCCCTGGCGAAAGTTCTCACCGTCAGGTGAAAAGATGCGGCTGGCAATTCCACATGTATCGGGAGGAGACTTGTGGTAGTCTGCAGCCCTCCCCGGATAAGCAGAGGGGATGGATCAGTGACCGGGACAGCTCGGAAGAGTGGGGTAATTGGCTGGATGCAACTGTGGAGAAAAAGGGGGAAAAGTCCAAAAAAAATATTCTGTCTGGCTGAGATTTGTTTAATACATCCATCCATCCATTATCCAAACCTCTTATCCTGCTCTCAGGGTCGCGGGGATGCTGGAGCCTATCCCAGCTGTCATTGGGTGGCAGGCGGGGAGACACCCTGGACAGGCCGCCAGGCCATCACAGGGCCCACACACACACACACCTAGGGACAATATCGTACGGCCGGCTCACCTGAGCTACATGTCCCTGGACATATTTATATTACACTATATTACATTTATATTACATTTAATATCTATTTATCTTGACAGTCAACCAAGTTTGTCTGGGAACTGGCTCTTTGGGAGTAGTCTAAATTTCAAAACCGCTGGGGCGTCAGGGCTGTCAGGGCTAGGCGACCCGCATCGCACTTGGGTTTATGGTTCAGAGAGTTTTGTTTGGGACCAAGCCCGGAAAGCATTGGAGGGGGAACTAAGCCGGCAGTGGTGGGGGCGGGGTGGGGGGGGGGCGGCTCGTGCGAGTCTGGTCGGGATCCAAGTCCAGACTAGAAAAGGTTTACATTACGCACCGCACCATTTTTTGGGTGAAAAACACCGCGTCTCGGGCCGCCGTCATTGTTTCATATGACTGCACTTTAAAACGTTAGCTAAATGGCTAGCTTACAGTTCTGCTATTACCAAACAACTAGCAGCAGCTAGCAAAAAGCTAACATGGTTAACATGCTATTAATTAGTCACAAAGGAAATATGTTACATGCAGAAAGCTTTGATTTGACTGCTGGTTGAGTAAAAGAAATACATAATTTACATACTGACTCATGCTCGCTGTCGCAGTCCCAGGATAAATAGTTGGCACAGCAACAGACTTGAAGTTCTTGTGAAAGCCCAGTGACTTTAGCATTGGGGTTATGAAAACACTCCTCGGTGAAATGAGCATTGCAGATCTGCAGGCCCTCCCGGTTTGTAGGCATGTGAGCCCGATGTCTGTAACCAAATCCCAACCGTTTCAGCAGTATAGCAGGATTTCTTTTGGTAAATAGTAGAAGGAAGCTCCAGGGTCCGGTTTACATCCCAAAACTGCACACTCTACCATGTTTGCTGTCAAAACTTTCACTACTGACTTCCGGTTTCTACTTGAGCGGTCATACCAGTTTCCTGTTTGTCGGCGTGTGCTGTTGACAGTGGTATGTTTTTCGCGATGCCTGTAAGATTTGCCATGGATAAATGTGAACGACATGCACAGAATTGTCGACAAACTTTCACCTGCACCTACCAGCAAACGAACTCGCAACGAACTCGACAATTACGAGGATGAGGATCCTCGTCCTCGTAACTGCGGACGCAACTTGACATGCACGACTTTAAACTTTTCACCTGTTTTGCTGGTGGGCAGAGTTGTAAAAACCAGGTCCAGAAAGTAAATGTCCAAACCGTGTATTTGCTCCAACCATGTTACTAAACCAGCTGAGCTAGTTTTCCCTACCTAGTTGAGGAGTGGCGGTGACTAGAATCTGCTGGTGTAGTGCGTGAGTGGAGCAAATACATGGTTTGGATTTTTACTTTCTGGTTTTTACACCTCTGCTGGTAGGTGCAGAGGAAGGTTCGTCGACAATTCTGTGCATCTCGTTGACATTGATTCATGGTAAATCTTGCAGGCGTCGCAAAAAGTATGCCATTGTCAACAGCGTGCGCCAACAAACAGGAAACTGGGATGACCGCTGCAGTAGAAACCGGAAGTCTGCTCTGCACGGGAGGTTTCAGGTTTCTTTGCCCGCCTTGCATTTGCGTATTAGAGAGCGGTTGGCTTTCGGGTTTGTGACGTGCAAAATCCAGTTTACCCAGGGTAGTTTGAATCTCAGATTTTAGGGAAGTGCACACACAGCCCCTCATCCAGTAGAGGAATGTGAAAACACCGCTTTAGTGACAAACTTTGCACAGATACAAGGCAGTATAGTCACGGCCAGGCATTTTAGGGGACACTAACATAATAAAAAGACATTTTTGTGTGCAGGGTTTTTTTTTTTAACTATGAAGGGCTATTTTAGAAAGAGAAAAATAGAAAAATTGACATCTATCTCTTATTCTTGTACTGTTTTCCGTAGAAAAAGACAGTTCAGAATGCACGACGATTAAGGTAATAAGTGATCGTTTAATAAGTGTTTCAAGTCTGGTCCAAATTTAACACAGGAAGATCATGCTGATTAAGACACACAAACTGACCAAAGTGGAAAACTCTGCACACAGACAAGCTAGTCATCTCTTCAGCCTAGCACATAGATTTTAAAGAAAAAAGAAAGCAGAAAAGAACAGATAAAAGTAGAAAAACAGCTCTAATTCATTGTGTTTTTTGATTAAATGAATTTTAATGGTGGACAGATTGAAGGCCATGGCTCAAAATATTTTATCCTCACTGCTTAATGCCTTCTTTTCTTTTGCACTGCCAACAAAAACAGGTGCACCTTCTTTTATCATACCATTTCATAACGGCGCCATCTCTGATACCTCTTAACCCTCAGAGCCCCTGAGCAGTGTGTCTTCTTTGGAGGTACACTTTGACCTCCTGGATCTGACCGAGTTGACCGACATGTCTGACCAGGAACTGGCTGAAGTTTTTGCCGACTCTGATGAGGAGAACCACAATGAGTCTTCTGCAGGTAGGTCCGGCTAACCCATCTCTCTTGCCTATTTTGGCAAACTATTTGAAATGTAATCCAAAATGCAAATATTCTTCTATTAAGGGTCATAAAGATGAAAAAGCACGCAAAGGTCATGGAATAGTGAATAATTTGTTGCCCAAGGATCCAGAAAGAATGCGAATGCGGTGTAAGTAGTGAGCATGTATAGCAGTGCTTTCTGTTACACTTGCCTTTGAACTTCCTTTCCTATTTGTGACCAATCGCTCAGTTAAAGAGCACCGTATCTGCATTTCAAGTGGCACGCCTCTTCTTAATTTTTTTAACACGAATCAACTCACGGGTCTGGAGAAGACAGCAGGAATCTGCAGTTGAAATGTGTTTGGCAAAGCTTGAGAGGCTGGAAAATGCAAACAAAAAAAAATCACGAATAAAAGTAACAATTTCAAGTATGTCATAAAAATGAACAACTAAGTGTTCACCCCCCCCCCCTCCAGATCCCATCTCTGGTGGATCATAGCATTTTTCCTCCTGCTGTGAGCTGCTTGCAGCTACTTGCAGTGAAATTTGTCTTCATAAGCCGACTCCACACACAGATTAAACTCGTTGGTGCTGGAGGTGAGTGCTTGGTTAGTGCTGTATGGATAGCAGGTGCTGAGTGGAGATGCTTGGTCGTTGTATCTACGTAATGAGTTAAAGACGTAACCTAATAACGGTATTATTAATGAGCTAGTACTCTGATTGGCTGGCAGTATTACTCACCCCGCCCCCTCTCTTAACAGAAACAACATGGACGGCTTTATGCAAAATGTGGGTTGATGGTTCCCAACGTGACATTGCTCCGTAGGGCAATTCTTAATTGTTTGCTCAGATGGTGATATTTGGGCACATAAAGAAGAAGCTGGTGAAGCGGAGGTGTTGTTTAAGAGCAGTGAGAGCATGAAAATGGTACTCTTTGCTGAGCGAAACCCATCCCAAGACTAGAACAATCTTTTCCATAATAAGTCTCATCAAAAAAGTTTTTTTTTCTCATCAAAAAAGTAATATTATTTCTGCTGTCTTTATCCACACTGTGATAATCATCATATAAAATGTCAAGTACACATTCTTTCTGCTATGAAAGCCCCCCCCCCCCCATTTTCATTTGTTTGTTTCTAATTCCTCTCTGTTCGGATGAAGTAGATCTAGCCAGCTTTCAGCGTTGTGCAGCCAGCTTTTCTGTAAGTGCTTTTGTAAAATGGCTGCATCATTTTTAGAAATGCGATGACTCAGGGAATACCTTAGGGAACTCTGCAGCGGCACAGTACAGTTAACAGTTGTCTTCGTTGTTCGGAGTGTAATCATTCATATTAGAAATGATTAGATTTACATAATGACGCTGATGGATGTAATTCGAAGTGAGATGTAATTGACTGTAAGGGAGAACGATGTGAACTCAGCACTGTTTAACACTCAGCTGTCCACGGCTCCTGATTAATTGCACCACGCAAGTCTGATTCCAGTTTAGGTCATCCAGTATAGGGAGTAGGCCTCGTGCTTCTGTGCAAATGCAGCGGGAAACAGGATAACAGTTTACCTACCTCTCTCCAAATTTGCCAAAGGAAGCAAAAAAATCTTTTTCTATGTTTTATTTATGAGCCGGCAGCCTCATGCACAGTGTGCTGAGAGGGTAAACTGTCCTCTGTCGCCATCCCACCCTCCCTCTGCCTCCCAGCAGTCGTACAGGATTCACCACCAGCTCAATATTTAAAGGTTAACCAACATGGTTAAGACATCTTCAGCGTAATTTCTCCCTGATAAACCTCAGTATTCACAGCAGCCTTTTCTTGATGAGGATGGCGCAGTTTGAGTTAGCGATGATGAAATCCTAGGGTGTAACTTTTGGGACCAAACTGGTGGGCTTCGTTTGGCAAATAACAGATAATGTGTTTAAAGCAGTCAGAGAGGCTGATGTTAAGCTGCTGGGTCTTACACAATATATCTGCATGATGCATATACAAATTATACTGCGTATCACTTTCTCCCATAACCCTCTTTCTCTTTCCTACCCATTTGAAGGAAACAAAGGCAAAAAGCTCAGATTCTACTCTTCTCATCCAGTTGTCAAGTAACTCACATTATCTATCTATCCATCTATCCATCTATCCATCTATCCATCCATCCATCCATCCATCCATCCATCCATCCATCCATCCATCCATCTATCTATCTTACATACATACATACTGTATGCATGTTTTTGTAGTGAACAGCACTGATAGAATGATTAGCAGCAGAAATACCATACAAATATTTTCTCAAGCTAGTATTAGTACACCAGAGATGTCGAACTGCAGCTTTTCAAGTTCATATGCAGTGCATGAAGAACTGGATATGTCCATTGGCATGCAGTGAAAATTTGGAGAACCCTAATTGTAAATGAGACTTTATTCTAATTCATCTGTTTTTATGGCCTTACTGTGCATAATGCTGATGTCTTTTTTAAAGATGGGACCCCCCCCCAATTACCTGTAATGAATGATTTTGAATTAAAGGAAAAGCAAACACATGGTATAAAATACAGCCAGATTATTTATAAACTAGCAATTCATATTGAAAGTAAGGTGTGCTCAGAAAACTTAGATATCCATCTCTGAAAATCAGTTTTTTGGCAGAATTCCCTCATTAGCAACGATTTCCCAATCGAAACTATTTTAACTAATCAGAAATCCCCCAGGAAGCATGTGTAAGTGCTCTGACATCCCGTCAGCTCAGCACATGGTGAGTAAAGGGCCGTCCACACCAAGAGCGATAACTATAACGAGAATTATATATATTGTTTTTAAAATCTTTCCAATTCAAGTGGATGGCGGACTCTACACCACAACTATGACGACAACGACAGTGGTGAACGACATCGTTGGGCTCACTTTCAGAGAGATTTGATGAACGATATAATCACTGACAGCCAATCAAAATCCATCCGGGCGGCACGTTCAACATGGCAGATGACATTGCGGAGAGACTCATTGAGGTTCAAAAAACACACCCCTGTTTGATAAAACAGTGTTTATGAAGACGCTATCCATGTGGTCTCTGAAGTTTGTTTGGTCCTTACTGACGTTCTCTTGGATGATCACCAGGATATCATCAAATTGATGTTGACTGATATAAAAGTATGAATAACATTTGTCTTCAAAGGACGACAACTCTTGTAACAGAGTGTTGGAGCTGCCTAACTCCTCTCATCTTTGAAGAATTTCGTGGACCCATACCCTTCTGGGGTGGGACACCCTGTGAGGGCCTGGCGGCCTGTGCAGGGTGTCTCCCCGCCTGCCGCCCAATGACTGCTGGGATAGGCTCCAGCATCCCCACGACCCTGGGAGCAGGATAAGCAGTTTGGATAATGGATGGATGGATGCCTTTCTGGTTTTCTTTTTCTTTCTTTGTGCAACATACAACAGTTAACAGGCCATCAATATCCATCAGTATCCATCAATATCCATTTGCCTAAGCCGCCGAAATAGCTGGAGCGCACAGCGTATGCTTGGCACCACTGTTTACAGTCCATTATTGTTCATCAGTGTGGATGTGGATGGCCCTTAAGGCTCAAAACAGTGGAAATGCAGGCCATTACATCCAGGGCCACTGACACCGGGGGAACACCGAGTCAGTTGTCCCGGGCACTTTGTCAAGGGAGGGCTCAATTTTCCATGGACAATTTCGAAGCATTAAAGTTAGGATTTGGGAATGATAGCATGTCTCTAATATGACTAAATTTTGGTGGTGGGTCTACCCTTTTAATTAGACTGTATTTGGAATAAATAGTGTGCTCTTTTGCTGTGTGCAAATCGAACAAGCGTTGTGTGTGCGTTATGGCCAGTCAGTGACCTGTACGCCGTCGGGACGGGGCGCGGGAACTTTGGAGAGCATCTTGTCCTGGTCGTGAACAGGACACACAGCGGGCCTGATTACATCAGCCATTTTTTTTTTACACCGTTTCTCTCCACTAAAGGACACTGTTGGCCCTAGTTCATATTGCCTTCCAAGACACTTTCCGCCATCTTGTCAGCGGAAGTGTATTTCGGTTTATGCTTTGGTCCCTTCCATATTGAAGAAGACAGGACTCGGCAGTCTTTGCGCCGCCCTTTCATCCTCGTAATCCGTCTGCACAGGGTGTGTGCTCCAGAGCTAGTCTCGGCACACATTTTATTATTATGAAACAAACCACAAGATAGAGTACAGACTCTTTTTATAAGAAAAAAAAAGGAATAAAAGATCAGTGAAGCAGGATTCAATTTGCGAAACCGTAACAATGCGGCGAGGGCGTGGAAAGCCTGAAAGGCTCAACGAGTGGAGCGTTAGCGGAGCTAGTTGGTTAGCATCATTGTTGGAAGTGTGGGTGATTAACCTCAACCTGTTAATAAACCGTTCAGCTCTGTATGTCCCATCCGAAGGACACCATCGTGTCACTTGGGAGTCGAGAATATTAAATTTGTGTTATACACGCAACTTGGCTTGTCAACTTGCTGTGTATAAAACGGCGATAACAATTTAATTGTGCCATCTCCGGTTAGGCCAAACTGTGATATTGGGCGATTAAGCTTGCTAGCCCACGTTGCTAACTGAAAGAGTCCATTAACTCGCTAATTTCAGTTTGTCGGGGTGGTGAAACAGGCCACTGTAGAGAATGATCATCCCATTACAGAGGCGGTTCTGTCACTTACCATCTAGATATTTTACGCTGTCATATTTTTTTAGTCGTGTAGTTTGAAACCGTGTCGTCAGGGATGAATCCTAGCGTGCCCAGTTACCTTATGGCCTCCATCTACGTGGGAGATCTGCATCAAGATGTTACAGAGGCCATGCGTTACAAGAAACTCAGTCCGGCCAGTCTGATCCTCTCCATTGGAGTGTGCAGGGACATGATCACCCTCCGATCCCTTGGTTATGCCTACGTCACCTTCCAGCAGCCCGCTGATGCTGAGCGTGCTTTAGACACCATGAACATTGATGTGATCAAAGGCAGGCCCCTTCGGATCATGTGGTCTCAACGTGACCCTCATCGAGGAAGAGTGGAGTGGGCAACATCTTCATTAAGAACCTTGACAAGTCCATTGACAACAAGGCTCTGTATGAAACCTCAGCTTTTGGAAACATCCTTTCTTGCAAAGTGGTTTCTGATGAAAATGGCTGAAAGGGCTACGGGTTTGTGCACTTTGAGACGCATGAGGCTGCTGAGTGTGCCATTGAGAAAATGAATGGCATGTTACTCAATTACAGAAAAGTGTTTGTTGGGCGCTTCAGGTCCGGGAAAGAGAGAGAAGCTGAGCTTGGCACCTCTGCCACAGACTTCACAAATATCTACATTAAGAACTTTGGGGAGGACATGGATGATGAGAAGCTGAAAGAGGTGTTTGGGAAACATGGACCTGCCCTCAGTATACGTGTCATGACAGATGACAGTGGAAAATCAAATGGATTTATTTGGCTTTGTCAGCTTTGAGAGACACGAGGATGCACAAAAGGCTGTTGATGACATGAATGGCAAAGAGCTAAATGGCAGGCAGGTTTATGTGGGCCGTGCTCAAAAGAAAGGAGAGTGCCCGAATGAACTCAAGTGCAAGTTTGAGCAAATGAAGCTGGATCATATAACTAGATACCCCGGTGTTAATTTGTATGTGGAAAAACTTGGATGATGGCTTGGATGATGAGCATCTCCGCAAAGAATTTCCACCCTTTGGAACCATAACAAGTGCAAAGGTGATGATGGAGGGTGGTCACAGTAAAGACTTTGGCTTTGTCTGCTTCTTCTCTCCTGAAGAGGCCACCAAGGCTGTGACAGAGATGAGTGGCCGCATTGTCGCTACCAAACCACTGTATGTTGCTTATCCCGGTGCAAGGAGGAACATCAGGCCCACCTCACCAACCAGTACATGCAACGCCATGAGACCCACCACCACCCAGGTCCCATGCATGATGACATCTCAGCATATGCCCACTCAAGCCCTCAGTCAGCACCCTGCCAGTGCCTCAGACGCTGCTGCCTGCATGGACCAGGAAAGTGGGTGGTAAAGACAGCACGATCCATCAATGGGTTTGTATTCCTACCCAGCAGAGACATTTAACCCCAAACGGTGCCTGAAGAAACCTTGTGAAATTATCAACCACCCCACACACCCATGTAACATTCTGTTCACCCCCTCCTGTCTGCCAAAGCAGCTGCATAGCATTGCTCCCAAACCACAAGTCTGTCCATAGGCCATAGCATTAGAATCAGCAAGACCTGAGGTCCATTTCTGTCTGAGACTGTTCTACTGTCCCTCTTGACTACCTCATAACTACCAGTTGGTACCATTGCAGCTTTAAACTCTCACTTTAATATGTATAACTACCCCATTTCCATAGTGGTGTTGTATTGTGATTATATTAACCATCTGCTGTTCCATTGTGATTGCCGTATTAATGTATATTTTGTTATTGTTACATTTGTACATTTCTCTACAACCATTGTATGTATGATATGAACATTATGATCTGATATTCTGACCATATGGTTCTATGTTTTTAAAGAGGAAGTATACAGCTTTTTTACTTTAACTTATCATTATGAAGTAAGTGTTGATTACAGTGTAATGGCTATAGAATAATGACACCGTCGGCATTTATATTGGGCTTCTATAAGCCTTGCTTTCACCATGTAATTCTGTCTGCCACCGGGCACGATTTTTCCTGGCAAATCAATTTAAGGCACAGGAAGTGTGTCAACCACCCAATAGCAGGCTAGGCAATGGCGGATGGTGGGACAACCGAAGTAATTGTGGAAACATTACTCGGCAAAAGAAAAAGAACCCAGTTGACGGAGGAGGCAAAGAAGACGAAGAGGGAGAGTGGTAGAAGATGAGATAAAACAAGAGTGAATCTCGGACGGGGTTTCACTCGATGGAGAGAGCGCCAGGACTTTAGATGGTTCCAAACTTACTTTCAGTTGGCATTATTTCTACTGGATCAGTAAGTAACACAACCTGCCTACTTATTAATACTACCGGATTATTTTTATTTACCCTGCCTTTATCATGCACCGAGATCAGGGTTTTTTGTTCAAATTGGGGTTCTTACGGTAATTTCTTGTTTTGGACAGTAGCCAGGCTGATAATAAATGGACAGCGATCCAGTTGTGTTTGCGACGGAGGCGCAAACAATAATACCACTTGTTCTGTGCACCATTGCACTTTATCGCCTCTTATTTTGCCTGTATATAGCCAATCCTTGTGTATACATCTGAAGATTGCTGTGTTGTAGTGTTGTTATTCCATGTTAAGTACGCCGAGAGAGCCATGAAACTGGAGTCAAATTCCATGTTTGTGCAAACCTACATGGTTAATAAACTTGATTCTGATTCTGCAATGCTGGGGGGGGGGGCGGAGTTGGAAAGTTGTCTGTCTTGAAAAGTTGTGTCCAGATGAACTGATCCAACTTCCTAGGATATAAGCAAGTAAGCGCACAGTTTGCACTGTGTGGGCCAGCAGCAAATGACAAATAAACTTGATAAAAATGTTAAAAAAAACAAACTTGAAACACTAATTATATTCTTGTTTGACAACAACTTCATGGGGGCACTATTGGCTATGTGCATCCTTTCATAGAGAGCTTCACATGCCACGTACTCTGGTTTTGCACGATTTCCTGCAAATTGTCATGGGACGAGGCTACATGGATATGGACGAGGCTACATGGATATGGATTGCCACCAAATGCAAAAGTGGTGACTGAAGATCCCCCCAAAGCAGTTAATGTTGGAAACCTGATGGTGCCTGAACTTAAATGGAGTCCATGCTCAAGTGTGAATTTAAAACCTGTAAAGTAAAATATCACTTTAAGATCAGAGATCACACCTCTGGGGACGGCTGACTCATTCCAGCAGGGGCCATGGCTCAGCACACAATGCCCAGACAAGACTGATTTTGTATGAACAGACATGCACAGATACTTTTCACATCCATTTGGGAGACAGCCAACCCTTCAACCTCAATCCTTTTTTAAACCGTTAGATTCCTCCTCCCATTGTGTCTCAGTGTCATCAGCACTGTCTTCCATCTCCTTTAATCCTCTCAGTCGCTCTAATGTAGCTTCACCTCAGCTTTTTTCAACACTCTCTCTTTCTCTTTCTCTTCTCTTCTCTTCTCTGTTCTTTACTTCTTGTAACGGGGAGTGCAGAAGAGAGGTGAAGAAGAGAGTGCAGGCAGGGTGGAGTGGGTGGAGAAGAGTGTCAGGAGTGATTTGCAACAGAAGGGTACCAGCAAGAGTTAAAGGGAAGGTTTACAAAATGGTTATGAGACCAGCTATGTTTATATGGTCTGGAGACAGTGGCACTGACGAGAAGACAGGAGGTGGAGCTGGAGGTGGCAGAGCTGAAGATGCTAAGATCTTCACTGGGAGTGACGAAGAAGAACATGATTAGGAACGATTATATTAGAGGGACAGCTCAGGTCGGGCTGTTTGGAGACAAAGCAAGAGAGGCAAGATTGAGATGGTTTGGACATGTGTGGAGGAGAGATGCTGGGTATATTGGGAGAAGGATGCTGAATATGGAGCTGCCAGGGAAGAGGAAAAGAGGAAGGCTAAAGAGGAGGGTTATGGATGTGATGAGGGAGGACATGTAGGTGGCTGGTGTGACAGAGAGGACAGGAAGAGATGGGAACGGATGAGCCGCTGTGGTGACCCCTAATGGGAACAGCTGAAAGTAGTAGTGGTAGTAGTAGACTTCTTTGTCTAACACCTACCATGTCGTTGTTCTTTATGATGGCCCAGCGTGTTGTATGTAAGTTATTGCCTCTGTACTGGCATCTGCAGTTCAGCTGCTTACATTTGGAACTAGTAATGTTACTTGGCACCAGTAAGGCCTCCAACTGCACAATTTCAGAGAGGTTGACATGTCCATGGTAACAGCAATGCCTCTGATTGGAGGAACTCATTTTAGGATTGTGGGTAGTGTAGGACTTCATCCGGAATAAAACATGATTTCTTAAAATTAAGTTGAAATCAGGCTGACTTATGGTTTCTTCTGGAGCATACTGTAATTTCACAACCTCATAGCTCATAGTAAGTCTACCTTGTATGTTTAATACATTATGGTTAACAATCTAATTCCCTGTGGTGACTGAATGCCCTTTTTACTTTTGGAACCCAACATTTGAGCTTTATTTGCCGCATATTTTCCTTCGTCCTGCCAAATGTAAATGTTTTTTTAAGCAATGCAGAGGTCTGGTGTTGCCCTTGTCAACTGCTTGTTCTAGGTTGAAGAAACAACTGAGCCAATCAGTGTCTTTGTGGGCGGGACTTAAGTTGGCGACATATAAGCCGTGGCAAAACCAAACAGATTACAATGACAAAAATAGGGATGGATGAAATACGCTATGCTATCAAAGCTGTTTGGAATCAAATAAGAACAAATAGGTTTTAGCTCTAAATTCAATTTCACCACTTTCAGTTTTATAAACATCCGTTGACATCCATGGTAAACTTGATCAAGCTAAGACATGTTGACTGAAAATGACATCAGAGTGGCCACATACGTCAGTCACTAGTGATTGGTTAGGCAAAATAAAATTGATGCCCTCCCCCCACCCAACCCCCCCCCCAAAAGACACAAAGAAAACAGGTAACTAGAAGGCAATTTCATAATGATACATATAGCCACTAATAATAACAATAATAATTAATAAACATTTTATTTAAAGGCACCTTTCATGACACCCAAGGTCACCTTACATCAACTACAATAAAACAAAGCAGTAAAAACCAAGTGCGATCAACAATAAAACACACAGTAAGCAATAGAGCATAAAACAGCAGGAGTTAAAAAAATGAATTTGATGCTGTTAATGCAGTTAAAGTGAGTATGCTAGTTTTAAGAGCAGTTTTGAATTCTGTAACGGAGTCCTGTAAGCGGATGTGACAAGGAATTGAGTTACAATTTGGGTGCAGCAGAGGAGAAAGCCCTGGCACCCATTGTGCTGAGGTTGATGGCTGGTAGTGCCAATAGACCTGCTGGTGAGGACTGCAAGGAGCGAGATGGAGTGCAAGTCTGAAGGAGGTCTGTGAGATAAGCAGGGGATAGATTATGAAGAGCTTTGAATGTTAATAATATTTTTTTTTAAATTAATCCGCTGTGACACAGGAAGCCAGTGTAATTGTATCAGCAGAAGGGAGACATGGTCAGTGGACTTTGAACGTGTAATAATCCATGCTGCAGAATTCTGCATGAGTTGAAGTGGGTGAATAAGTTTGTTGGGGATGCCTGCTAGGATTGCATTGCAGTACTCAATGCGTGATGTGACTAAAGCACTGACTAAGACTTCCGTGGAGTGTTGTGTTGAAACAGGGTGTAGTCTCGAGATGTTTTGCAGATGGAAAAGGGCAATCTGGGAGACATTGTTTATTTGACAGGAAAGGAAAGAGTACTATCTAGGATAACGCCAAGGCTCTTAACCTGAGCGGAGACAGGTATGGTGGCTCCAGCAATAGGGTGTGAACAAATATTAGTTTTTGAGAATGTAGATTTAGTGCTTATGAGGAGTAGCTCAGTTTTACTACAGTTAAATTTCAGATAATTGTTAGTCATCCATATCTGTATATTATGGAGACAAGCAGTGAGGATACTGGAAGGGAGAGTGGATGTGGACGTAGTGGACACATAAAGCTGTGTATCGTCAGCATAGCAGCGGAAATGTATACCATAGTGCCGGAAGGTGTTGCCAAGAAGGAGGAGGTACATAATAAACAGGAGTGGCCTCAACACTGAACCCTGTAGACCTCCACGAGGAACTGTCAAACTTTCTGACAGGTAATTCTGAATTTATACAAAATGTGTCCTGTTTGTAAGGTAGGAAGCAAACCACTGATACACAGTGCCCCCAATTCCAATGCTAGCCAGACAATCCATGAGGAGATAGTATCAAATGCTGCGGTGAGGTCAAGGAGGATTAGGATAGAGAGTAGATCGAAGTTAGCTGCACAAAGGAGGTCACTGGTGATCTAAACCAGGGCTGTTTCTGTGCTATGTTTGGGGCGAAAGCCAGATTGAAATTGTTCAAAGAAATTATTGTTATCAAGGTAGATCTGGAGTTGAGATGCAACTACCCTCTCAAGGATTTTGGAGATGAAGGGTAAATTGGAAATGGGCTAGTAGTTATTTTGGTCAGTAGAATCTAAATTAAAAATGTTCAGAGTTGGTCTGATTATGGCAACCTTCAGTGAAGGGGGGGACTGTACAAGTGGACAGAGAGGAGCTGACGATGGAGGTTATAAGGGAGATGATAGAGGGCAGGCACATTTTAGCTAGGGTTGTGGGAATTGGATCCAGGTGACATGTGGAGGTGCTAGACTTAGTAATAAGTTGAGAAATGTGATTTTCAGTTGGAAGACGGCAGTCCCATAGGACAGTGGATAGGGACAGTTTCATGGCGCTTGCTGATGGTAAGTCAGTCTGCATGATGTTAGCAGAGGCTTGCTGCTCATGAATGGTACTAATTTTGGACTTCAAAAAAGCATAGCGTTGTTCATTAGAAAGATTACTGTTCATATTGATTTCAGGTGGATTTAGCAACCTTTTAACTGTGGAGAAGAGAGTTCTACTATTCCCTTCAACTGTATTAATGATATTTGCATAATAGGATGTTTTAGCATTTTTGTAGTGGAGTATAGTATGATCCGAATACATTTGTTTGTGAACAGCATGTCCAGTCTTGGTTCAAATCCTCTGTGTGGTAACAAAATGGCTATTTAGTCTGAATATCATCCCTCCATCATCCCTCTTCTAATCATGTCCTCACTTGATAAGCTGATGTTCCCAGAGCTGAGCAGACTAAACAGCATACACCCTTCCTTTTTCAGAGCCCCCACCCTCAATACAACCCACCCGGCCTCCATTTGCCACAGACCTCAGCTCCTTCTCAGTGGCCAAACAGTACAGGTGCAGCAGCGGTGACAGCCAAGAGGCTTCCCATCCGGAGGCCAAACATCCGCTCCTCCGCTTTCTGGTGCCAAACAATGTTGTAGCCTACTTATCTTGACTAGCTCCCACTTTCAAGAGATTAACACTTGTATACATTGGGTAACTGAATGCAGCTGTCTGCACACAGCAGTGTGTATGGAAAGTCATGGATGCTGTGATCATGTCCCTGATTTATATCTGTAGGTTTTCTTACTCTTGTTCTCCGCTCTGCTTTGACCTGCCTGTCTGAGATTTTTCATCTCAGTTTCAGGAGAAGACAGGAGCGATGCACAAGGATGATAAACCTGGGCTGATATCAAGATGGCTCTGAGATGACAATGAGGGATTGTAGATAAGAGTTAACTTTGGCCAGGTTTAGCTCTGAGTTGGTGTTTAACCCTACAATTTGCAAGAGGCACGGGATATGCCGGATTTTAAAAAAAAAGAAAAGAAAAAAGTCCTACATGATTTTGATGAGAAAGTGATATTCTTCACCTCAGAGATAATGTGGCGTGCAATCCAGAGTCCATGTTGTGCGGGCGATGATAGACAGAGTGTGAGAAAGGATTTATCCCATAAGCGACTTATAGCAGAATTTGCAGCTGTGAGACCCAGCTGTTTTGTTACATCTGGATTCCCTGAGGCCTCCCTCATTATCCAGCCCTCTGTGATTTTGCACCAGGCAATTCTTAAAAAAAAAAAAAAAAAAGAGGTCTTGACAAACCTGCAAAAAACTGGATTAGTGACATGTGTTTGTGTGTATATTGTGGTACCAATCCCTATATTGTTGAGACAACGGAGGGGAAAGGTTGGTCGCTGAGCTTGGATGTTTTCTGGAGAGACCAGGGACGAGGAACAAGTTGCGCTTAATCACAGCAGGTGATGTGAATGTTAATGTGGGCAAGAAAGAACCGTCCTGTGTGTGTGTGTGTGTGTGTGTGTGGAGGGGGCTAGCAGTAGATTCAATATAAAGTTGCAAAGAGTTAAAGGGACATACCGGTGTTTTGGCACGTTTTAGCCCGTTTACTGCAAATGCCGTATACATTACTCATTTGCATTTTTCCTACCTTCCCGGGATCCACTGGTTTCCGTTCGTTTCAGTGTGGTTTTGAAAATCAACTCGCAGACTTGCAGCTTACGTGAGCTAGACAATCTGTGAAACAGTGAAAATTCTACCATTGATTTTGTGTAACTCACGCTATCGTTACAGGACGGTGTGGCTGTCGCAGTGTCTGTGTGCTCAGACGGCCGAGATTTGAAATCCAGCTGCGGAACGGCTACCTTCCCAGTGCCAGAAACTGCCAAATTCACACTGTCCTTCTCACAACATCCATGCTGGATTATTGATTTTCGATTTTATTAAGGTGTCGCTTGTTATCGTGACGCCGTTCAGCAGCCGGCTCGTGACACTTGGGTGTTCGAGCGCACTGAAAAAAAACCCATGCTTTCATAGTGCCCCGTAACAGTACCGT
The DNA here is from genome assembly GCF_029633865.1 of Lampris incognitus. Lineage (NCBI taxonomy): Eukaryota > Metazoa > Chordata > Actinopteri > Lampriformes > Lampridae > Lampris > Lampris incognitus. The sequence goes on from NC_079214.1 coordinate 60,107,864, forward strand.
AACTTTAACAAAAAAAAAAAACAACAACAGAATTTTCATCTCAAGCATCTCAAGTCTGGGCAGGTTGATTTTCCTACTCGAGTGAAATGGATGGAAACCACAACCTGCAAGGAAAGTATGAAAAGCCTGTTAAAAAATGTGTGACACAACGGCGTGCTTTGGGAAACGGTCAGGAGTAATGTTGATTATACGCCGTTTGTAATTATTGAGCTAAAACATGTGCTAACACCAGTATGTCCCTTTAAGTGTTTGTGGGGGGGGGTGAAGTGAAGGTTATAAGATGCCAGGGTGAATAAGAGTTGAGGAGAGAGAGAGAGAGAGAGAGCGAGAGAGAGAGGGCGAGAGAGAGAGATGACAGCGCAGTAAAAGGGGGGTGAGGGGTGAGTGAGTTCATTCTAAACGCAGGTTTCTAAATTATTCACCTTCCCCGGCTGGATACAGGGCTCGGTCCTTCGTAGGCCGTGTCAACTGTTAGCATCATCCAAACAACTTCGCTAACGTGTGGCTTACGTAAGCGGCCCCTTCCGTACCAGTTCCTGTGCATTTTTGCTGTTTTCCCTTTTCCGTGTTCATGGACAGAGTTCTCCCTTGGCTTCCCTTTTTCCCAATGTCCTCTCGCTTGTGTCCCCCCCCCCCCTCTCTTCCCTCCATTCATTACTCCTCCTTACCAAGTCCCACCTCCCTCGCTGCTTCAGGGCTGCTCAGTAGTACCCGGCACAGGCAATTAAATGGAAACATGCATAACACAAGCTCCGCCTGTGCCCATGAATTTCCCATTTTTACTATTTGTTGGACAGTTTAATCAAATTAATTAGGTTTGACCAACTCCATCTCTTCATCAGGAACCCATTATAATTAATGACTCATCCCATCCCAAGACTCTGTAGAGCCACTCCAGCCACAATAAACTTGACTTGGCGAAGTATGTTTGCACATGGTTTTGAGCTCAAACGAGCCTTTCTGCTGAGAAAATTTGAATTATAGCCCAGAAAACGATGCCGTCACCGCGTTGCGTAGGGGGAAAAAAAGTCCCTCTCACTTCCAAGATGGAGCAATAAAGCCTCCATTAATTAACGGACATCACGGACTAGATTCTGAGCTCTCCTGTTTCAGACACTGGGGGATATTTTTTTCTACATTAATTAAAAACTGATGAAATTCACAACAGTGATATGTATGTAACCTTAGTTTCAGAGTGGATTTTACTGTTAGGATTTGGATGACTGCCATTTAGGATAGCTGAAGGTGGAGCGTCCGGAGATGGAATGAGTCAGACAAAAATGGCGGCAGTAGCCAAGACGCTGCAGAGGCGTTCTTGTCACCAGAAGGTGCCGGTTCAAATCCCCGGACCAGGTAAAAAGACGTTGGGGAAGGAAGTGAATGAGCGGAGCTGCCCGCTGGCTGACGAGGGGATGACTGTGGTTGTGCTGGATTCAGACATTTTTGTGTCATTTTGCTTTCTGATGGAAAAAGACAAACGCCTGCCCGTTGTGAGTACACGGTGTAGGATGAGTGCAGGATGTTATAATGGCATCATAGGGTATCAACACCATATCAGATGTGGCATCACTGGGCGTCCGGGTAGCGTGGCGGTCTATTCCGTGTTCCCTACCAACGCGGGGATCTCCGGTTCGAGTCCCCGTGTTCCCTCCAGCTTGGTCGGGCGTCCCTACAGACACAATTGGCCGTGTCTGTGGGTGGGAAACCGGATGCGGGTATGTGTCCTGGTCGCTGCACTAGCGCCTCCTCTGGTCGGTCAGGGCGCCTGTTCGGGGAGGGGGAACTGGGGGGAGTAGCGTGATCCTCCCTTGCACCATGTGCCCCTGGTGAAACTCCTCACTGTCAGGTGAAAAGAAGCGGCTGGCGACTCCACATGTATGGGAGGAGGCAAGTGGCAGTCTGCAGCCCTCCCCGGCTCAGAAGAGTGGGGTAATTGGCCGGATACAATTGGGGCGAAGAAGGGGGAAAACTTCAACTAAAAATATGGCATTACTGGATATGAAGTGAATGTAAAACCCAACATTGGATACCAACGTCGTTAAGCCTTGATCCGGCGTGATCCGGCCACATTCAGCACGCTTATCAAACGGTGCCAAAGATCCAGAAATGAGCCCAGTTTGAGACCATTTCATACCAAACCGTGTGCGCTAATGGAAATACCGCTGGGCTGGTTTCTTTCTGTACTCAAGATTCATTTGGTCTTGCTGTGGGAGAGCGCCATTAAGATGTGAGCCCTCCGGCCCGCAGCGTGGCATGCAAGGCCGCCTTCTCTCACACGGTCGCACTGTGTCACTGGAGCTGAAAAGGCAGGGTGACTCTCACACTGGTTACACAACACTCAGATGTCACAAAAATTACAATGTGAGGGACGAGTGAACCTCGAAGTGGCCTTTCCCTTTACATGCATCACCCCGTCTAAGTGAAAAAGTTTCACAGATGCAACCACAGATGAAACCATAACAAGCTGGTGGCTCTGATCCCCCAGGTAGACAGGTTGTTCTGGGGGCACATCTATTTCAGTCCCACTATAAAGGCTGTTTTGTGTGCAGGCTCGGCCATATTCATTACAGCGGCTGCAGCTCGCGGCTGTTAATCGGCATTACGTCACAGATAAGAGTCTTTGCAAAACACTTGTGCCCGTCAGCAAATACGGACCAGGCCGTCCTGGACAAAAGGGATCACACGCACGAAACGCAATGAACGTTGTTCCCCTCGCATAGGTCGAAAGGAGCGCGGCAGGGAAGGGCGTCATCCCATCGCACTATTGTTTTGTCTCCGGTGTCTTCCGAGCTTTTGTGCCTGAGAGTCTGATGTTTTGTGAGCGGCGAGGTTACGCAGCCCCATGCTGGTTGTAGACTCTAATGGCTGCCAGCCAAAAGCACAGACAGCCCTGCACAAAAGGAGGGGCGGGGCGGGGCGGGGGGGGGGAGTCTGAGAGAGCCGTATAGCTCGGGGCACAGTTTGATGATGTGCATGAGAGAGAGAGAGAAAGAGAGAGAGAGAGAGAGAGAATCATCCACTTACCTATTTGTGGGATGCTGGGGATGCTGTTTGTACCAGTTTGCTGAGATACTGTATAAGTTGACTTGTCAGGTGTCCAAATGTACCTCTGCGCCTCCCTTTGCAGCATTTCTGTGCTTAATGTTAGTTTCTGCATTCAGGTGTCAAGTCAGAGGACGAGGAGGGACTGACTGTTGTACAAAGAGCTTATATACAACACACACATACACACAAAGCAGCCACCAGCACTAAAGGCAATCAAACCCAGACCCAAGGAGGCTTTCAGGATGCTGGGGAGGTGGTGGTGGTGGTGGTGGTGGGGTTGTCCCACTCATTAATATCCAATAGGGATACCATCAATCTCCAAAAATCAATAATGTCATCCCTCTCTCTCTCGTTCGGTCCCCCTTGTATGTCTCGTTCTCGTGCATTTGTGGATGTGAGTGTGTGTGTGTGTGTGGGGGGGGGTGGTGGGTGCACTGGTCAGATACTTAGGATGCCATTGTCTCAAGTAGTCGGTAGAGGACCAGAGGACCTAACTCACTGAGAAGTAGTTCCTTCATGTGATCAGCGGAGGCAGAGGGAGCGCTGTGCTTGCTCTTTGTTGTCGTTTCAACTCACCGGTGAGGTGAACAGCACCATCTAGTGGCGTCATGGTGCAATTGCCATAGAAGTCCTAAACCTGGCATGTTTTTGGCCCAGATTTAGGAGGTTTTCCTGTTTTTACATGATCGTAATTAGACTATGTAGTTAAACAAAACGGGATGTGATGAAAGGCCATTTGTAAGCAACAGGAAGGAAGGAGACAGGATGGAGTTGGACTAAAATTATAGCAAGAACGACATTTCACTTCTGTGTCTAAACCTTTTATAGATAACCCAGAATGGAAGAGATTTCAGTTTGCACTATAACTGGCTTTTTACCCCAGTAAGTGAATCAATCATCTTCTCTAGGTTAGGGAAACTGGAATAAGTTCGATATGTTTTCAAACATGCATGGGATTCAACTTCATTCATTCATTCATCTTCAGCCGCTTCTCCGGGGTCGGGTCGTGGTGGCAGCAAGCTAAGTAGGGCACTCCAGACGTCCCTCTCCCCAGCAACACCCTCCAGCTCCTCCCGGGGGATCCCAAGGCGTTCCCAGGCCAGACTGGACATGTAGTCCCTCCAGCGAGTTCTGGGTCTACCCCGGGGTCTCCTCCCAGTTGGACGTGCCCAGTAAACCTCCAAAGGAAGGCACCCAGGAGGCATCCTAATCAGATGCCTGAACCACCTCAACTGGCTCCTTTCGACGCGAAGGAGCAGTGGCTCTACTCTGAGCTCCCTCCGGATGTCCAAGCTCCTCACCCTACCTCTAAAGCTGAGCCCAGACACCCTACGGAAGAGACTCATTTCAGCCGCTTGTATCCGTGATCTCACCCTTTCGGTCACTACCCAAAGCTCATGACCATAGGTGAGGGTTGGATCAAAGACTGACTGGTAAATTGAGAGCTTTGCCTTCAGCTCCCTCTTCACCAGAACAGTCCGGTACAATGTCCGCATTACTGCTGATGCTGCACCAATCCGCCTGTCAATCTCCTGCTCCATCCTACCCTCACTCGTGAACAAGACCCCGAGATACTTGAACGCCTTCACTTGAGGCAAAAACTCAGAGGGAGCGTCCACCATTTTCCGGTAGAGAACCGTGGCCTGAGACTTGGAGGTGCTGACTCTCATCCCGGCCATTTCACACTCAGCTGCAAACCGCCTCAGTGCGCGCTGGAGGTCGCGATTCAACTCGTCCTGTGTTATTATGTGTATATTATCTTCATCAGTTTAAGAGAGATGGATTTACAAGCAACACGCTATACTTGTACATGTAACAGGTGAAGCGTTCATCACTACAGCTTTTATAAACCCGTTGAAGCAGCACAACATGTTATCTGTAAATATGGTATATGACTGTGCCACGGCTCGTAATATACTATGGCAAACTGCTTCTATCATGGGATTCATCTTGGATTCATGTTGCACAAAAAGAAGCTGAATGTCACTTAATTTGTAGGGTATGACCAACAAAGCTTGTTTCCTTTTTTATTCTTCTTATTCTTTTTTTATTTTTTGTGAATGAAGAAACTATGGTTTTGCTTTTACAACCATGCACTCTCTCCACTCACATATTTTCTAAATACGATATACTCCGCTGTCTTGATGAGGAGAGGACACCATGTGTATTTGCTGCACACGATGAAAGCATGCCCAAAGGCGGATCTGGTTAATCTGGTCTTTCTCTTGTGGACTTAAGGGAAATGTGAGAGTTGACAGGCAGAATGTTTTTTATTTGTCCTGTTATTGAATGCATGTCCTCTACTTTCCCACTGCCCAGAGCTGCTTTTCAGTGACTTTTCCATGACTTTCCATGACTTTTAGCTTATTTTCAAAGAGAACATGTGATTTAACACTTTACATGATGTGAAAGTCAGTCTATATTTCAAAAACTGTATGAGAGCCACTCTAAACAACCTGTGCAAGCCGCCTTTTGCACTTGACCGTTTTAAGCTAGAAACATGGGGGGGGGGGTGTAGCCACTGATTGTTGAATCTACTTTTGCCTGGTGTACTGTTGACAGGTTAGCTAGCTAGCTTATGCGCACATGATGGAAATATTAAAGCCTGCCACAAAGGTTGCTGCTAAAGAGATTGCTAGGTTGCTAGAAAAAGGTTGCTACAACGTTGCTATTTATTTATTTTTTTTGGTCCGTCAATCGTTAACAGAGTTGATGAGTTTTTAGTCAGATTTCAATCACTTTTCCAAAACCTGCACAACGTAGGATTTCCCATAACTCTTAAATTTACTGACTTTTCCAGGTTTTTCACAAGCTTATGAACCCTGTTGCCTCTCCTCAAATGACCCCCCCCCCCCTTTTCCCTCCCCAACTGTACTTGGCCAAATAACCCCACTCTTCCGAGCCGTCCCAGTCTCTGCTCCACCCCCTCTGCTGATCCAGGGAGGGCTGCAGACTACCACATGCCTCCTCCGATACATGTGGAGTCGCCAGCCGCTTCTTTTCACCTGACAGTGAGGAGTTTCACCAGGGGGATGTAGCATGTGGGACGATCACACTATTCCCTCCAGTTCTCCCCCTGAACAGGCGCCCCAACCGACCAGAGGAGGCGCTAGTGTAGCGACCAGGACACATACCCACATCCAGCTTCCCACCCGCAGACACGGCCAATTGTGTCTGTAGGGACGCCTGACCAGGCCGGAGGTAACATGGGGATTCAAACCAGCGATCCCCATGTTGGTAGGCAATGGAATAGACTGCCACACCACCCGGATGCCTCAAATGTCTTATATATGTGTGCGTGTGTAGTGCACACTAAAGGTGAGAGGGAAGAAATCTGGCATTACTTGTGTCCATTAGGGCCTCTGCTGCATGCTCCTCATGGCCTAGCTGTGTAGACGGGTCTTAAACATGCTCCTTTCCGTCTTCCACAGCAACAGGATCAAGGCTATGTGCACTGCAGCCTGCAAGCACGCAGGGAGCGCCAACTGTACGCAAGCACATTTGTGTTTGTGTGCTACATTAGAGTTGTGCAACATGACCTTACCTCGCATGTGTGCACTCAAAACACGATATGCGGACATTCATACCCGCCGGCTGCATGTATATATGTCCCGCCAGCACGTGTGACTCCTTCTGATCAGCGGCTCTGCTTCATGTTCCCAGATCCCCACCAGCCAATGCTGCCTCGAGGCGGATACATGCGCTCCCCATCGTGGACGCGGTGCAGCAAGGCGGAGGCGCCAAGAGAGAGAAAGCACCACAGTGACTCCGACACCACAGAGCCCTTAATGAAGCTGGAGAGGCCCAAGCAGCCGTGAGGGGCGGATGCGAGACGCCGGCGAGACACGCGGGGAGGAGCCCGGAGCGGACACGGCCAGAGCGGGTAGCCAGAAGAAGAAGCCCTCTTCCTCCACCGGGCAATCACTCATCTCGGTGTTGAATCGTCCATTTCAGATCGGACACGGGACGTTGGGCTCTGCATTATAACTACAGGATATTGAGATGTCTGTGCAATACACATGCTCTTCCTCTCTCATACACACACACACACAGACACACAAACATGCAAGTGTAACCATTCTCTTTTTCATGCCGGGGGTTTTTAACGGTACTCTGGGCTGCTAGAATTTTGACATTTTGGGTTTTTTTTTTTTTTGGAAGTAAAACAGGGTACGTTTGCCAACACAAAAATGGCACCTCCATCCTCACAGCCGCATAGAGGTGGAGGATACAACCTGGAGGGGGAGCGTGGCCCCGATCTTATGCCCACAGCATGTGGACGGGCCTCCTATGTAAAACGCCAGGCAGCTGAATTCACCCCGAATTCACGAGACGTGTCGAAACGTCACGCAGTAGAGGGCCGCTCAGGATGAAGAGACCAGTACATCCTGAGACCAGTACATCCCGAGACCAGTACACACCTGTAACGGCTCAAGACCTGGCCCATGACTGACTCCGTAAGGGCGGTTTAACCAGACGGGGACTGGGCTGTTTCAGCGAGACCACCCTCTAGTTTTATGTCTCCTCCGCAACATCTCCATCCTTTTAAGGCCTTTTCACACCGAGTCCGAATTTTTCACCCGAACATTTCGCACAATATAGAATGAATACGATCTCACGTTTTGTCGGTTAAAGTTTACACCCCCCCCCAACTCCGAAAACGGCGTTCCTCGCAAATATTTTCACAACATCTTCCAGTTCCGCGCAGTTTTTTCGCATCTTTCATAAAGCTGTGGGAGGTTTTTGAAAGCTGTTGGGCCATGAAAGATGGATAAAACACACACACACACACACACACACACACACACAATCACCATTGATGTGCAAAGGCCTTTAAAGAAAATGTGTGATTATTACAATCAACCTGAAAAAAAAAAGTTGCACTTCTTTCACTGAGTTTCATTGACGATGCCGTCCAGAATTATTGGAACGTGTGGTGAAGTTTACACAAAAACGCATTACAAAGATACGAAGTGAGATTTACTCACCATGCTTGGCCATAATTCGGTCATATTCTGCGATTGCTTTAACAAATAGTTCATTTCCCATATGAGACTGTTCAGGATTTTTATTTTAGAAATGAGGATTTCCATGAATACTGTTGCCAAGCTGGATTTTCGTGGTCAGCTTCCGTGAACAGAGATTTGGGATCTGGACAGGGCACACCTGAATAACTTAAAGTGGAATCTGACCACATGGGGTCACAAATTGAACATAATTGCAAAAAAATAGTGTTGTCCAGAGAGGACATATCGCAAATAATTATTTTCTGTATTACGTCAAGACAACAAGAAAATGACTCCTCCTCGCGACAAAACTGTCTTCTCGTCATTAAAAAGGACGTTACGACTTGCATGACGCTGCAAGGAGCACTTGGTACAAAAGTCAACTAAATCCAATTTAGTACCTAGATATTATTACATATCATACTAGCTAGCACTAAAACAAAGGGTTATTAATGATATTGGCTTAATTATTGTATCACATTCTTATTTTGGGCCTAACGGGGAGCATTTCTAGTGATTTCTGTCATTATCGGGATGTGAAAGAGAAAATAGTTGTTTGTGATGAGTGAGGACTAATGCGCGGGACTGCCATGAAATTACAAGCAAGTGCCAACATCTTTTCCATCACCTTTTTTTATAGAATTAAAGATGAACTGAAAACGGATAAAAGGATAACGCCGTGTCCTGAGATTATAGTTACCCGCATTTTTCATCTCGCTGTCAACACGTCTTTACCGAGAGTCCCAATAATTCTGGAAGCGGTCACACTTTGGATTTAAATCGAGTGACACTGGGGTGGTAGAAAATAACTAATGATGAATAAAAATCAGAATTAAAGCATTTTTTTTCCTCCACGTGTAATTTATTTTTCTCTGATGTATTTATACTCTCGCCCGGTGAAACAAAAATCTCAGTCTGCAACCTGCGGGGCGACTGTGCAGAGAGCAGGTTGATGCATGTCACACTACACCAGCTCCATGGTCTCTCTTAACATTATATGGAGCGTGTGTTGAAAATGCAACATTGAAATGAAGTTGTGAACTGAAGAGTGTCACGAACTGCTGACGTTGCATAATCTCATATGCAGCATTTCAGTCGTTGGATGCCAAGATTGTGGTCCTCTTGGAAACTTCAGCATCTGATGTTGCTTATGATGCCTTTATGATCAAAACGGTTACTTCACATCCACTTCTAATGAAGGCTGGTTAATAAACATCGCTTCCTGGAGCCATCATAACACATGCCGTGGTGAAGCATCTAACGGCATCTACTCTGTTTATGTAATATTATGCATGAATAGCATGAGAACACTTGCCAATAATAATAATAAAAGTGAGCTCTATGCTTCCGACCAGTAACTGATACTCATGAGAACAGCAGTAGGAGGAGGACATTTTGGAGACTTAGCTCTGCCAGTGTCCTACAGTTAAAAATCTTGTCCTTTGGCATTTCGGAGTTGATGTTTCAAAGAGCTTAGTGTGCAACACCTTCGGATGGCACAGAGGACCCAATTAAATCCGTCCAGGACTCTTCACATCATTTGGTCCCCGACGCTCCGGTAAAATGGAAAGTCTTGAGAGGGTTCATATTTCCATGCCTTCTTTGTATGTGAGGTCAGTAGGATTGTACACAGTACAGTATGTACTGGAGCACCACCTGCTACTATCTGACACCAGACACCAGTCAACACTGACACACATGTGCAAGGGTACATGTCTGTACAGACAAGTACAGACATGACTCATGTCCACGGTGGAGTCAGACCGGGCAGCGATAGTGTCAAAACTAATACATTATGTATTCTCTCTTTTTTTTCCTTCCATATTTCCCGTTCAATCGACTTGGGTGCAGCAGGAAAAACACTGTTTTTTCTGCCCATGTGTGCGTACGGAGACGGGGAGGTACGTATGCCTGGAGGAGGATGCGCTCCTCTAGTTGTCAGGTGGTCAGTCAGCATCAGCCGATGTCGAATAACAAAGCAGAACAAACCAACGTAGCAGGTCCAGACTGCAGTGGGACTATACAGGTAAATGATCTGTACTGATAAAAGTTCATTGCTTGTTTCAGAGGTTCTGCCGTAACCCTCCGAGACCTTTAGGTAAGGTCTTCTTTATCCTCAATGGTGAAAGATGTGTAAAAATCACTTTGAGACACAACCTGTACCTTGGAGTTGCTACATACAATACAATCTTGTTACCTTTCCTTAAAAATCAGTCCACATCTTTGCACACATTGACATATTATCAAGCAACATTGATGTCTCAGAGATCCTCCAACGAGTTCTCCTTAAGTATATCCATCCACCCATCCATCCATCATCCAAACCGCTTATCCTCAGGGTCGCGGGATGCTGGAGCCTATTCCAGCAGATGAGGAGACACCCTGGACAGGCCACCACACCATCACTGGGCTGACACACACACACACACACACACACCTAGGGACAATTTGGTATGGCCGATTCACCTGACCTACATGTCTTTGGACTGTGGGAGGAAACCAGAGCACCCGGAGGAAACCCACACAGACACGGGGAGAACATGCAAACTCCACACAGAGGACGACCCGGGACGACCCCCCAAGGTTGGACCACCCCGGGGCTCGAACACCGTACCTTCTTGCTGTGAGGCGACGGTGCTAACCACCGTGCCGCCTCCATAAGTATACAGAGGAGAAAACCCCAAAAACCACAGCGGGCTAGTTTAAGCCACGGAGATTCGTATGGAGATCTCCAGTATATAGGAGGGCTGACCAGAACATCACTGTGGGACCCAAAGAAGGAAACACAACAACCGTCTTTTCAGTGTAACCTAACAACCCTTCATGTAACATCGACGGTGGAATAACGGAGTAGGAAAGCATGCGAGTAGACAGCCTGGGGGGAGAGTTTGTTGCTGAACTTCAACAAGGTTGAAAGAGGATAACAAGCCTCAGAACGAAATGTAGCTTACATAAAAACGTGATGCTGCTGCAGCACGTAACTGATGGGCTCATCGCAGACCCGCCATGTCTGAATAAATACCGAACCCTGGACTGTTCATTCCAAACTAATCATCAATGCCAGCACACTCTCTTAAAAGTTTGCGTTTCACAAAGTCACCCTCACCCTCACACCCACACACACAGTACACGTTATAATACTGCTTCTGCACGCCGCCGTTACCTCTTCCAACTCCTGTCGATGGAGCGGGGGAGGAGGACGTTCAGGTGGCAAAGCGGCCTAATGCGCTACGCCCCAGCGAACATTACCGGATCTGCTCCCGGGTGGGGAGCCGGTCTGGATATCACGTCCCGCAGCTAGCGGCGAGGTGCTTACACAGCTGCAAGTGGATCTGGGGAAAACGATGTTGACCTCCACATGCGCCCCCCGAACAGGTGCCTCGACCAACCAGAGGAGGCGCTAATGCAGCGACCGGGACACATACCCACATCCGGCTTCCCACCCGCAGACACGGCCAATTGCGTCTGTAGGGACGCCCGACCAAGCCGGAGGTAACATGGGGATTCGAACCGGCGATCTCCGTGTTGGTAGGCAACGGAATAGACCGCCACGCCATTGGGACGACATACCAGGTAGTCTAAACCCACCCAACTATCTTAACAGCTGGCGGGACTTTAGAGGAACAGGGAGGGAACTAAGGTACAGAGTGAACAAGGGCATTTCCGGTGGAGTGAACGCTGCCGAAGGGCGAAGGCTCACAGCATTTAGCTTCATGACTTCAATTTGCGCTTAAATCTAAATGAGGTGGTTCACGTTTCGCTGTTGCATTAGAACATCAGCGCTACAATAAAAGCGTTCACATTGCATCATCTGGGTCATTTTAGACGTACACCATATCACCTACCTTCCCCCTGCTACTCTCAGTGTAACGACTGAGAACTGCTTTCTGACGTAGACAAAAGTGGGCCCTGATAATAGTCTGCAACACATTGTCCAACCAGTCGCACATCTTCCCATGTGTTCCCCCATGGTCACGTGTGGCGTGGGGACGGGGGTGGGGTGGGGACGGGGTACTGCTATAGGTAGAGGGCCTGTTTGCGCTTCTGTCTTTGCGGGGGCTCTTGCTCCGCTCTACCCTTGTTCCAGTTTTTAAGCCCCTCCGGCAGGGAAGTGTCCTCCTCCAGGTTTCCCGTCTCCTCCACAAACTCTTCATATGTGGACTTCTCGCTGAAGGGACGAGGCCCCAACAGCTCCAGCATGTCGCCCTTGTCCAGGACCTCCTTCTCTAGGAGACGCTCGGCCACCTGGGACACAACACGGAAACGCAAGTAACGTTGAACCCACATGACAACAAAGCATGATGGGAAAAAATAGACTGTTAAAACAGTATTTCAGTCCGACACGGTGCCGACAAATCCATCTTACTTGTCACATCCTCCGTTTGACTCAATATGTTACATCATCAGATGACAATTACAGCATGAGACATGAAGCTTTGTGGTGTAAGTCAGATTTGTACAGTTGTTAAATTCTTGCTGTCAGAGAAAACATTTTCTGCCATTCTAATAAACATGCTCATAATTTAGATTGAACTAAGTGCAACTTTTAATGATACACATTTTTATGTGCAACATTATGTTTCAAAGAATATATAGGCTGTAGGTTACACATAGAGTTTCTCTCAATGTGATAAACATCCTTCCATCCATTATCCAAACTGCTTATCCTGCTGTCAGGGTCACGGGGGATGCTGGAGCCTATCCCAGCAGTCATTGGGCGGCAGGTCAGGAGACACCCTGCACAGGCCGCCAGGCCATCGCAGGGCCGACACACACACACACACACACACACACACCTAGGGACAATTTAGCATGGCCGATTCACCTGACCTACATGTCTTTGGACTGTGGGAGGAAACCGGAGCACCCGGAGGAAACCCACGCAGACACGGGGAGAACATGCAAATGCCACACAGAGGACGACCCGGGACAACCCACCAAGGTTGGACTACCCCGGGGCTCGAACCCAGGACCTTCTTGCTGTGAGGCGACCGCGCTAACCACTGCGCCACCCCGTGATAAACATAATGAAGAAATTCAATAAACACCCTAATGAAATCTAAAGCATTAGCCACTAGACACAACAACAAACCAAGAGGACCCGCTCATCTTCCCTGGGTAACACATCCCACAAATAAGCAACCGAGTACTGACACATTTCTCTGCTTGTTAACCGCTATGGCCACTGACAGCATGATTCACATTTTAAAATTGTACCGTAATATTACATTTCTCTGCTATTCTGGGAAACAGTTTAGACTCTACCCAAGTTGTTTTCCCAAACGCATGAGCTCATTTTTTAGGTTTGTATTTTTGCCACTCATCCTTTTACCCCTCCCTCTTCTTGTTCACTGGTCCCTGGCACATTGTCTTACCTTCTCCACCTGTGCCTTCTTGACAGTGACAAGCTGATGTGTGCGATGGAAGGCTGCATCGATGAGCAAGCGGACCTCCTGGTCGATGAGCTGGGCGGTGGGCTCGCTGTAGGGCTTCTCACTCAGCCAGCCACCCTGCTGCGGGGGGTCAAAGGACACCTGGCCCACCGCCTCACTCATTCCAAACTGGACCACCTAGAGATGGAAGGAAAAGCCTGTTAAAGCAGTGATGGGATGAGAGAATTTGTGCTTTCTTTATTCAAGGAACTTGCGTCGGGGAACGAGGCAGACAGTCCAGCTTAGTCCACATCTGTTTGTGTGTGTTGGCCAGGTGACGGACTGCCAAACACATCTGTTTGGGTTCAATCATACCATAAATAAAACCCAAGACAGACTCGGCAAAAGCAATACCACGGATGGACTGATAAATAAGATTGAGTTTGAAGTTATAATTACATTTTTCTCCAGTATAAAGAGAGGAAATTCACAATTGAATATATAAAAAAACTTCCATCAGTCATTTGTCTTGCGTTCCTAATTTTTTTCCACAGATATTATTAAGTTTTTAATTAGTTTTCATGTTATGGTATAAGTATATATACATATAGCATGCAGTTGTGAGGTGGTTGGTAGGTGAATGTATAGTGTATAATTCTGGTATATAAGATAATATAGTGTAATATCTCATCTCATCTCATCTTCAGCCACTTCTCCGGGGTCGGGTCGTGGTGGCAGCAAGCTAAGTAGGGCACTCCAGACGTCCCTCTCCCAAGCAACGCCCTCCAGCTCCTCCTGGGGGATCCCAAGGCGTTCCCAGGCTAGATTGGACATGTAGTCCCTCCAGCGAGTTCTGGGTCTACCCCGGGGTCTCCTCCCAGTTGGCCGTGCTCGGAAAACCTCCAAAGGAAGGCACCCAGGAGGCATCCTAATCAGATGCCCGAACCACCTCAACTGACACCTTTTGGCATGAAGGAGCAACGGCTCTACTCTGAGCTCCTTCTGGATGTCTAAGCTCCTCACTCTATCTCTAAGGCTGAGCCCAGACACGGGGGAAACTCATTTCAGCCGCTTGTATCTGTGATCTTACCCCTTCGGTCACGACCCAAAGCTCATGACCACAGGTGAGGGTTGGAATGAAGACTGACTGGTAAATTGAGAGCTTTGCCCTCCAGCTCAGCTCCCTCTTCACCACAGCGGTCCGGTACAACGTCCGCATTACTGCTGATGCTGCACCAATCCACCTGTCAATCTCCCGCTCCATCCTACCCTCACTCGTGAACAAGAACCCGAAATACTTGAAGTCCTTCACTTGAGGCAACAACTCATCCCCAACCTGGAGGAAGCATCCACCATTTTCCGGTAGAGAAACATGGCCTCAGACTTGGAGGTGCTGACTCTCATCCCGGCCATTTTTACACTCAGCTGCAAACCGCCCCAGTGTGCGCTGTTCTGATGAAGCCAACAAAACCACATCATCTGCAAAGAACAGAGATGCAATTCTGAGGTTCCCAAATCGGACCAGTATAGTGTAATATAGCGAGAGTATATAGCATTGCATATCGGTATGATGGGTTGTGGAGTTGTGGTATGGTCTATGGTATAGTGTATGGGCAATATAGCATATAATCAATGTGGTATAATATGGAGGCATAGGTTGTTGATTATTCAACCATAACAAAACTCTATAGTAGCGACATACCTGTTGTGTATACATGTTTGCCACCAATGTCCTGTTGTTGTTCCATTTATTTCTTGTTTTTTGTTCTTTTTTGTTTGTTGTCGATTTTTTTGTGTGAGTGATGTCTGCAGGTCTAGAAGCTGCTGTGCACTGGAGTTAAATTCCTCGTGTGCATAGGCACACTTGGCCAATAAAGTTGTTTCTGATTCTGAATTTTTACTTTTGTGTGTTTTGTTATGAGGAGTTGTCACATCACATCATAAACCAGACAGATTTCGGCTGGATGAAATAAAATAACCCTCTTTTGCTTGTCATTAGCAATTTCACAGCTATCTGCATTCAGCCAAAGTCATAATGTGGAAATTAAACATGCAAAGAAACAAAACAAAAACCACACATTTCCATAATGATGTAGCAGAGTTTTTCCCTCTTGTTCTGTCAAAGCACTATGTGTTACTCCACAAGGAGCTTCCATTTGTCTATATGTCTGCAAGCGAGGATCTCGTATCAGAGTTCGACTGAAATATTAATGGACAATGTCAGCAGCCATCTGTGCCGTGTTAAGGCTGGCTGAGCTTCATGGTGTGGACATACCTCATGTGCTGCATGTGAAGCGTTACACCAGAAACTCTCTATTCCAAATGAGAGTGTGTGCTACTGCTGCAGCATTGCATAGTGGTGCCAAATGCACTGCAATTCAAGTGTTGCATGCATTGAATATATGCTGTCATTATGGTCGTCATTTTGATGACCGGATGTTGTCAATATGACAGTGAAATTCGTCATAAATCTGTATATTTATCTCATAAGAAGTCAAGATTCAACATTTAGTGATATAACCCCACATTTTAAACGTTAACATAGATTCTATTCCCTCCATTAACATATTATTGGAGGGAAACTAGTTAAAAATTGCCAAACTACATCTATTTATTAAGTCTCTAAATATAAAGCTAATGCTTCTTAAAGAGGAAGCATTGTACAACTGTGGGTAGCCGGAGACCACAGATATTAGACCCATGACCATCTTTAAATACAGGTGAACCTTATGTACTGCTCTGCATCATGTCTGAGTAAAGGTGACGGACACAAACGCATGTCATGTATTAAGCGTGTTCCCAGCGTTAGTGGCAAATCAAAGAAATCCCCTTAATGTAAAGCAAGGGATCATAACTGAGGACACTGAGAGATTCAGTTTACAACAGAAATATCACCTTTTGGGCACTTAAGTTAAAAAAAATCCATGAAGGGCATCCAGGTGGTGTAGCAGTCTATTCCATTGCCTACCAACACGGGGCACGCTGGTTCGTATCCCCGTGTTACCTCTGGCTTGGTCGGGCATCCATATAGACACAGTTGGCCGTGTCTGTAGGTGGGAAGCCGGATGTGGGCATGTGTCCTGGTCGCTGCACTAGCACCTCCTCTGGTCGGTCAGGGCGCCTGTTCAGGGGAGCGGGGGAATTGGGGGGAATAGCGTGATACTCCCACGCGCTATGTCCCCCTGGTGAAACTCCTCACTGTCAGATGAGAAGAAGTGGCTGGCGACTCCACGTGTATCGGAGGAGACACGTGGTAGTTTGCAGCCCTCCCCGGATCGGCAGAGGGGGTGGAGCAGCGACTGGGACAGCTCGGAAGAGTGTGGTAATAGCCCCGATAAAATTGGGGAGGAAAAGGGTGGAAAAAATTTAAAAAAAATTCCCCGATAAGATTTAGCATGGAGTTACTGTGGGTCTGGCTGACTCTGCGTGCTGCGGCGGGGTGATTTACCTGGGCGTAGGCAGACTGCGTGACCTTGCTGAGGTCGTCCTGCGCCCCCGTGGTCACTCGGCTGAAGAAAACCTGCTCTGCCACGCGGCCCCCCAGCATCATACACATCCGGTCAAACAGCTGCTCTCTGGTGAACAGATACTGCTCCTTGGGCAGATACTGAGCGTAGCCCAAACCCTTCCCTCTGGGAACGATGGACACCTGGGAGAAGAGAGGAGTCACAGAAAGGACCGGGCGAGATCTTCAGGGAAGGTTCGGCATGCAGGATGAAGTTAAATGTTAGTGGTGCGACTGGGCAATACTGACAAAAATCAAATATCAAGTCAAACTTCATTTATATAGCACATTTCATACACAGGACAACACAATGTGCTTTACAGAAAGTGACAATATAATCGCAACACAATCATTAAAGTGCAAATGTGGAAAATAAATGTGCATATCAACAGGTGTTAGTGCAGGTATACAGGAATTGGAGCATAATATACAAATATCTGAATATATAAAACACACACACACACACACACACACAAAGAACTAAGAAGAAGAAGATCGGGTGACAATATTTTGGGGATGAATATTGGTGCTTTCATAAGATATTTACACATTTTGAACATTTTGAGAAATTATCATTAGTAAAGTGGACATGATGACCCGAGCAGGTAGAGAGACATTCATTATTCATTTTGCTTAGCTGAAACAGCCTAATAGGCTTAGAAAATTGTGCCACTTTACTGTAGTGCAGCCTTGAAGACTAGAGAATGACATTTAAACTGTATCAGGATGACCCAAATCCCAGACTACAGCTTGTGTCCTATCATGATATTTATATCAATATCATGATAGCGATATTATATCAATATATTGCCCAGCTCTTCTCAGAAGTAGTTCTTATACCTGCCAATGGTCTCTTTTTCACCTTCTGAAAAAAAACCCTCCACAAAACTGTGCAGTATACCAGTACCATCCATCCATTTTCCAAGCCGCTTATCCCAACTGGGGTCGCGGGATGCTGGAGCCTATCCCAGCAGTCATTGGGCAGCAGGCGGGGGAGACACCCTGGACAGGCCGCCACGGCATCACAGGACCGACACATTCACGCCTAGCGACAATTTAGTATGGCCGATTCACCTGACCTACACGTCTTTGGACTGTGGGAGGAAACTGGAGCACCCGGAGGAAACCCACGCAGACATGGGGAGAACATGCAAACTCCACACAGAGGACGACCTGGGATACAAGTACCAACAAGCAGCAACTCCAGACAGATGTGGTTTGAGAAGGTGAGAAAAGATTTCAGGACAGCATAAGACAGAAAATGATGCAGCAGAGGAGGGTCTAAGCACCTTCAGCAGGGGGTCTGCATGCTCCAGGAACCAGCCGACCACGGCATGGCCGGCCTCATGGTATGCGATGGTGGTTCGCTCTTGAAGCTGCAGAATCTGGCTCTTTTTCTCCAGACCTGGTGGTGTGGAGGATGTGTTAACCACGGCCATGATGCAAACGTGTGCATTTGAGAGAGGGAATCACAAGTTCAAGAGTGCAAAGGGTATATACAACTTAATATAAGAAGTGCACCATGTCTGCATCATGTCACACAGCTGCTATCACTTTAAATTAGAAACACAAATTCATAATTCTTTGGCATTCGCATGGGGCAGAGCGGGGCCAGATAGGGTTTGAGATGGACTGACAGCAGAGGCTAAAATTTAGGGCCTTTCAGAATATATGAATTTAAGCTATAGCCAAATGATGTCGATGGGTCAAAAACTTCACTCAGTTACATGCTTACATTACTTTTTTTTTGATGGCCTCTTTGACTCCCCATTCAAACCAGTGTTCCTCCCTATCAAGGATGTGCACATCCTCATCCTTGAAAGAGTGGCCACTGGCCTGTAGATGGGTGTAGGCTGCCGAGTCCTGGCCTGATGATGTAGCTCATATGTGCTGTGCCATCCTCTTGGCCAGCGTCTGTTTGGTTTAACAAACGTACAAGTCACGACAATCCTCCTGGCACTTAACAGTTAAGTGCCCCCACAATGCTGTGATTGTAAACATTCTCAAATCCTCTGTGAATAGTACACATGGCCATTGAAGCTCTAGTTAATGATCACTTTCATATTTGCATAGGAAAGTGATCATTAGTATGGGTCGTTATGCAACTGTATTGTTTATAAGGGTGGGGAGACCTGCAGTCAGTTGAGACTGAAGAGGTCACTTAGACGAGTGATGAGACGTATCTCTCAATAAACGTTGTGTTCAAGTGAACTGATTCAACCATCTTTGACACAATGAAAGTAATTGATGTAAATCTCATACCTCCGATAACCCTCTCTACTGCCTGTTCAAAGTGCTTGGCGCTGACGGACTGGCGAAGGTGACGTGCTGCTATCAGAGCAGCCTCATTACACACGTTGGCAATATCGGCTCCTAACAACACAAACACACATCATGACCGGCTTCGACTATAACATAACGGCACATTCAACAGCAATGGAAGTGGAACCTAAATGTTCACGAACACAAAAGATTCCCCAATTAATTCAAGAGTTGCATGCACAAAACTTTTACATTTTCACACAAATACTTACCAGTAAATCCTGGAGTTAGTGCAGCCAACTTCCTAGCCAAAGCCTCTGGCTCTATACTTTGGTCCAGCTTGAGAGGTCTCAAGTGCACCTTGAAGATGGACGCCCTGCCTTTTATGTCAGGCGGACCTGTGAGGGGAGAAAGGAGATCGTGATTTTGTATCCTTATTCTGTGGCGACCCCTAACAGGAGCAGCCAAAAGCAGTAGCAGATTCTAAAAAAGAAGAAGAAGAGAGAGCTGGAATAAGAATATACCGCATTTTCAGAAAGAGGAAAAGAAACAGGGAACACGAGGACTTCAACGAAAATCAGATTAAAAGAGCCGTGGAACAAACAAAGAACACAAAAAAGGAGCCGGAGAGACCAAATGAGCAGGAAACAAACAACTTCATAAAAACAAAGAGGAACTGTGCTCCTCCTGCTTGTCTACCAGTTATACAAGCCTTCTGTTAGGACCCCGTTCTATTCAATTTGTCCCATTTTCCTCTCGTCAGAAAAACAAAATGCCCTGGCTACCACCGGACAGCCCTGCTGGAACAAAGTCAATTAAGACATCAAGTCTTCAAAAATAGATTAACCACCAAGATAAAAGCACAGAGCGCAAAACAGACACGTACCTCGATGACGTAAGAAAACAGATACAAATGACAGAAGAAGAAGTGCAGCCCACCAGACGGAGTAAATGCTTACGAAACGCACATGCAACAATGACCTCCAGTCCCGTTTAACACTACAAGCTACCGGGAACAGTGACCATCCAAAGCCTCTCAAGTTTAATGTAGGTCTATTTATTAATCCCATTATTAGACCGTCTTGGCTGGTCTGTAGTAAGACAGCACCGATGTGGAACAACGGCTTTGAGCGGGAAATACAAGACGGCAGCGCTAGTGAAATGGAAGGGATGTCCGTCCCGCTTTGCGCTTGAGGTTAGTCAAGGTGCAAATGATAACAGGACCAACAAAAACCAAATCTTTAAAATCAAAGAAATGTAAAGTGGAAATGATTGGAGGAGGAATGCCCAAACATTTAGTCGGCAGAAAAGCAGACTGAATAAAGCTGAGTTGCAGGAGACGTGAAACCCTGCAGGATATCAGCACCCATTCAGAAAAGGTTCAGAGCTTGAGGCGGAGGTCAAGAACCAAGAGCAGCCAGTCAATCCAAGAAAACTACAATGAAAAGGTTCATGGATAACCATGGAGACAAATGGCCTGGACTCTAAGGCTAATGCTAAAAAGGGAGTAGAAATTTGTCAGGACTAATTTGGAAGTATTTGGACGTGAAACTAAAAAGATGAGCTGAGAACAACCTAGGAGCAACGGATATTGTAGATCTGTCATACAGATGAGGAGCTATCATGCAAACTAGGTACTCAAAATACGTTTTGCTGATTACCGATGTAGATGTGTCGGTCAAAACGTCCGGGCCTCATCAAAGCTGGGTCCAGGATGTCGGATCGGTTGGTACCAGCCAAAACAACCACATTGGTGCTGGAGTTGAACCCTGTAATAAAGAACAGAAGGAAAGCTTCCTGCCTTATGGAATATTTATATCCAAAATATAGATGTGGAGCGTGTCAACCAGGCGTTCAGATCAGGCCTACCGTCCATCTCGACTAGCAGCTGGTTGAGTGTATTCTCCTGTTCACTCTGGTCACCAAAGCTCCCTCGGCCTCTCTTCCTTCCCACAGCGTCTATCTCATCAATGAAAAGGATGCAGGGGGCGTTCCGCCGAGCTAGAGAGAACATATCTCTTATCTGACATAAAACACAAAACCAGAAGAAGGAAAAAAGAATCAGATTGCCCCGTGGAATTTGTTGTTTAAACACAGTACAGGATGCTTTCCTGGGATATTGAAAGCCTTCAAAATGTCATTCTTTTAAAGAGTAACAACACCCTAGACCGTTTTAGTGATTTTGCTGACATCAACAGGTTAAAAACCACGTAAAGGTTAAAAGCATGCCAGGCTGGTCTTGGGACTTTATGATGCTAGCATAGCAGAATAAACACAGCTGCAGATAATAACATTAATAATGGATCTGTTGGACGTAGGAGTGCCAAAAAAAATTGAAAGTACTATTAACAATTGTTAGTGCTGGTTCTGTCTCTCTGTCTGTCTGTCTGTCTGTCTGTCTGTCTGTCTGTCTGTCTGTCTGTCTGTCTGTCAATGCTGGTAGATGTGCTGGTACACCTAAATCCAATAGATCCATTATTGTTGTTATGTGCAGCTGTGTTTATCCTGCTATGCTAACATCACAAAGTACCAAGCCTTAGAACGGTTAAAAGCCTGGCCTGCTTTTAACCGTTATATGGCTTTTAACCTGTAGATCTCAACAAACTCACTAAAACATTCTAGGGTTCAGTTACTCTTTAAACTAGCCTGAAACCATTTTTATTGAGCAATCTGAGCCAGCTTGGCCTCACTCGATTGTGGAAGCAGAACATACGTCAACATCCGAAGAGAATAAATCACTTCATTGCAATTAATGAAGAACCAGAATCAAATTTGTAGTTTTGGCACCATTATTTGTGTTAAAAAAATAAATAAATCAGGACATACCCTGTCCTACAACTATCAAAATAAATGTTCACGTGACAAGAGAGAGCCCATATTGCAGTCACACACCTCATTAGAACTGCAGTCAGCACTTCATTGTGCCATTATGTAGACATGGATAGGATGACAGAGAGGATAACAAAGAAATGCGCTCTATCACTCTACCGGATCAGCTATCTTAGTACAATGATAAACCCCTAACTCACCCTGGCCGGGCCCACGCCAACAAACATCTCCTGAAACTCAGAGCCGTTGACTGTGATAAAGGGGACATTGGCCTCTCCTGCAGTGGCTTTAGCCAGCAAAGTCTTCCCTGTCCCAGGAGGGCCTGACAACACGGCACCCTGCAGATAACAAAGACATGTCTTCATTTTAAGGGGTTCCACGGAATTTTAAAGTGCATTTTTTTACAGATGTGCGAAAATATATACTTCTGGAGTATCGCAAGACTATCTTTCACAATATTGTATCAGTTTTCACAAAAAATGCAGCGCTTGAAATGGCACAGAGACACAGTAGCTGTGACGCCCACGTCATTGTGTAGTTTCCATCTCTGACCACTAGATAGCAGGTGCAATATTGTAACAGGGCTGTACCTAACCTCAGCAGCTGGCCTTGCCAGCGTTGCACTTGCTATGACTCCGATTCCCCTGATTTGAAGCAGACTGAGGTGTTTTCTTGGATTTTCTTCTAAAAAATGGACAAGACTGCGACATATCGGTGTGTTTGAAGCATAATAATATACCAACATACTGAATCGTGACACCCGTATCATGATACGAATCGTATCGCCAAATTCTTGCTGATAAAACACCCCTTGTACATGTCTGTTGAAATTGGCTGCATTTTTGTTATTTAATGTACTCCTTGCTCCTCATCTACAGTAGCGGTTTCAGTAAGAAATGCCAACAAGTTTTTTTTTAATTACATGTTACACGTGTCCGTTAAACAATAACCACTGATGATCTCTTAAGACATACAGGAAACTAGTCTGTGTTGTCAGACCAGGATTGACATTTTTCACTACATCTCATGAAGTGTACTTTGTTTCAGATTTAGCACCATCTGCAGCTGTGAGCGATTGTTAAAGGGTGTTACCTATTCAAATGTTTAATATCCAATTTTACAACCAGACTCTTAAAACTCGTATAGATGATGTGCTAAAATTCATCTCTTTATGAGAGCCAATGATGCTGTGGGCACTTTCACTAAAACCATAACTAGAAAAAAATCAAAGTTTATACCTTTAGGCATCGTGTGCCTTCGAAAGGTATCACACTTGGAGCATGTTAAGTTACACTAGTTTTATTTTAACTTTAAATATTGGCAATATCCAAAGGAAAGATGGAGGGTTCTTTTTCTCCAAAAACATAATTTGCTACTTGAAGCTCAATTTTTCATTTTCTTTGTTTCTTTTGTTTGTGAAATGTATTTTAATACTGTGGATTTAGGTTTTGTTATACAAAGCACACACCTTAGGGATCTTGGCTCCCAGGTCTTGGTACTGGTGGGGGTTTTTCAGGAAATTTACAAACTCCAAAATTTCGAGTTTGGCCTCCTCACAGCCGGCAACATCCTTGAAACGCACGTCGATGCTGCCTTTTATTATCTTGGCTTTGGATTCACTCATGCTGAAGGGGTTACTACCTCGCCCCCTTCCTCCACCACCACCCACCACCGGTCCTTGCCGCATGGCAAAAAGCAGAAAGCCGACCAGTAGGACAGTTGGGAGCATGCTCAATAGCAGTGTCCTGGGAAGAGAAAATATTATTTAAGAGCTGCCTACTTTCAAGTATAAGAGTCCAATCACTTATATGCTTATTACAAGACCATAATTTCCCCGCTGTATTTTCCTCCTGGCCTCACCCGTCACTTTTACTGCTGTAGACCACGGGTACTTTGTGTGTAGAGTCCAGACCCATCTCCTGCTGGGCCATCTCCAACTTATGCTCAAATGCATCCACACTGCCAATATTAAACCACAAGTAGCTCTGAAAAACATAAGCAAATAAACGCATTATGGTCTGGCGTAGCACGCCATTTCTGTTGCCGTCTACGGCTCTGGTGTGTCGCAATGACGGTGACCCACCAGAGGAAACCTTGGTTGCTCAATACTTACCACCTCTGATGTGTCGACCCCATGGACAGGAATCACTTTGACGTACTGCTTGTTGATAACCTCTAGATGATCGACCTGCATAGAAAACATGAGACACTACATTAACTTTTCTTGGCGCTATAATCAATATACAAGATGCCTAGCGCTAGAACGACCAAGGCGGTCATCTTGACCGTTTCGGATTTTCAAAGTTTAATAACTCTGCGGGGAAAAAAAAAGAATACAGACCTGCCACTCCCTGAATGCTCCTAAAATTGCATAGATTTGCATTAAAATGAGATTAAGATCAATTGCACAAAAAAAAGTTATGATAAGATTTAACTAAAACGACCATGAGTGGTCAAAATGACCGAGCGCAATTTGCACGTAAACTTGATTTCTGATTATTTCCAACATGTCTGGCTACAGACGCCGTTACAGACGCATAACGACTACCACCGAGGCATTGCAGTATTTACAGGCGTTGGACAGCGGCCATTTTAAATAGTACTAAAGTTGTTAAAATGTTAATTTTGGTGTCAGTCGTTCCCTAACAGACATACTAACGTACGTAATGCATTAATATCTCAATTGGGTATTTATCTTGACAGAATATAGAGTTTAAAAACCGGCGGTCATTTTGACCACCCATGGTCGTTTTAGGTAGGAGTGAAATGCCGGTCGTTCCAGTGGCAGGTGAAAGTCACCGGTCACACAGCTCTGCTTCTCACCAGTCCTCTGCCCAGGTAGTGATGCACAAAGTCCCTCCAGGTGATCTCTTTCCCCGTTTCTTGGAAGTAGAAATAGAGGAAGGCAGAAGCCATGCCCGCTACACCAATTAAAACATTCCGCATCGTTTTTTCATCCAACGGAAAATCATCCTGTCATGGAAATAGGGTATATAAAGAAGGGAGTCAGACTACGCCAGATGAAGACGAAAACCAGTAAGCACGCCACTAAAAAACAAGTTAAATTGGTCGTCGTCCGAGTGGTGTGTGGCTCGTTCACCTGACACCTGATTTACAACATAGAAAAGTGGGGCCACTAAAATGACCGCTTGTTTTATTATCACGCCCTCTCAAATGAATGTCACTGATACCATTTTCAAACAGGAATGCAGAAATTAAAAAGGTAGCGTTGGCATTCACATGCACCCTAATGCAATCTGTTTCCCCCTCCCCTGCTATATTGAATCATGATGTTGTCCAACCATTATCTTATAATATTATCACAGGAATGGACAATAGCAATGTAATAAAGTAAAGAGCTCGTTGCACGAACCTATGTAACACTGTTATTTTTTCATGCACCAAGGTGCAATAAATCATTTTTATGTTCACATTTTACTACGTATTTGGATTTACTCTTCTTTTTTTTTCTTCGTTTTTTGACACTGGAAACTGGTATGAAAACTATATTCAAATTAGTGAGCGAGTTGACCTTACATAAAATGACAAAGCTAGATGGTCATGTTTTCTGTTAAACTGATGATCGCTGGTGGCTTTGAAGTTATGTCTTCAATACTTTCTGCAGTGCAACATAGTAATAACAATAATAACATAGTAATAACATAGTAATAATAGAGTAATAACAGTAATAACACAGCCTGTTATGGTCACAATGTTGGCTACGACTGAAAAAAATATTTTGAAAAAAAAATGAACAATGTGACTTATCAATAAAAAGGCTGATAAGCCCTATTATTGATGATAATTATAAGATAATTAAGTCTTAATTATCATATTAATTAATATAAACATGACATAAGATATTATAGATTAATAATAATTAATATAATGCTAATAAAGGCTGATAATAACAATGATTTCAATCTATTCAATTATTCACATACTGTTGTTTGAATTATTTTAACCCTTAGAAACATGTTAATGAAAGATCATTTAGCCTTTTATTACAAGACTAACGTGTGTCGAAGTCACACACAGGACATGAGGAATAACCATAAATACATATACATTTCAGTAAGTACAGACCAGGGTTTGTTAACATATCATATATATTTTAGAATGGACTACAGTATTAACTCCAATTTTTGTAGCATTAAGCAGATCTAGATTGATCCAATGGCTTCCTCTGCACGGATATGAAGTGGCGATAACTTAGATAGAAAATATCCAGAAAAGGCTCTTTTTTATCACAGTTACCTAGACTAGCATCTACTAGCATGTAGTTATCATGTTTCCAATATTTTAATACATGATGTAAATAAAGTATTACTTCATTCTGAAATGTTTCAAATAGTTCCATACAAAGATGTGTCATGTGTTTGAATGTGTAATGTGTTGGGAAAATAACTCATATACAACTTCACCAACTAGCTAAGAAAAAAAATTGACAGATTTTTTTTTGTTAATAGGAAAAGACAGAATTTAAGTGCGGATCTGCACCTGAAAACGTGTCCACCAGTCCGATTTGTCCTTTTTTCTGCCTCTGCCCCTTCCGTCCTCGTCTCCACCTGTGTCATTCTCTCCTCTTTGCTGAGAATCAGGATCTTTGGCGTTTTCATCTTCATCAAGAACAATTGCGCAGATAGTCAGTTACAGCCAGTTAACAAACACTTTCTGCAGCATGCAGTATGTACAAATGCCACTTCTGATGATGATTTTTTTTAAAATTTTGGATTTTGATATACTCTATCGATCCCTGAAGGGAAATTCTTCTCTGCATTTAACCCATCCTAGCTGTGTAGCTACGGGCAGTGGGCAGCCACCAGGCAGCACCCGGGGACCAACTCCAGTTCGTCTTGCCATGCCTCGGTCAAGGGCACAGACAGGAGTACTAACCCTAACGAACCCATCACAGACACAGGGAGAACATGCAAACTCCACACAGAGGACGACCTGGGATGACCCCCCCCCCCCAAGGTTGGACGACCCTGGGGTTCAAACCCAGGACCTTCTTGCTGTGAGGCGACAGCGCTAACCACTGCGCCACCGTGTCACCCAATGATGATAATGATGACTCGTACCTTCATTATCCTCTGCTGATTTGTTGATTCCGGAGTTCTCTTCACTCTTAGGGAAAAACTTCTCAAACCCTACGGCACAAGGATCGCAAAAGGATTGTAAGTACCAATGCCACATGGAGAGAACAAAGTTCAGTGCATGCACTCAGTAACAATACCAAGGACTGTAGTATTACAGTGTGCAAGGGGTTCATTACCTCTTGGCGGTTTGTTGGAGCTAAGTAATCGAACTAGTGTGAAATTGTGTTGACTTAGTCCTGTAGGCTTTCTCTGAATTAGTGCAGAGTTCTGAAATAAAGAGTTTGTGAATAAATTAGCCACACTTTTTGAATCATGAACATCAGCACTGAAATAACACAAATATGGCAAAGAGGCGTTAGGTTATCATGCAGTAAGCCCCTCGACAGCAGGCTTCAGGATTGTAAAATGTAATACGCGGCACATTACTATGAAATAACCATGTCACTTCAAGCATTCAGCAAAACATGGATCGTGAATCACGTCAATAAACTATTGCATGGAAAAACAGCTCAAAACCTTTTCAAATGGATGTTCGGAGCATTTCTCAAGTCTGTCAAGGGCGAGGACTAACCGCGCTTGACATTTCCCTGTCCAGCTTTCTTTGGCTTCCACATCACGTAAACAACCTCACATTTCTACAAACATTAAGAAAGACAGCACAAACAGGAAGACTCCTACTGATTTTATCCTTATCTGTTAAGAACCCGCAGGGCCGGAGTGCTCATCCAGAGCTGGAGGCCTGCAGGAAGCAGGGTCAGGTCATTACTGTGGTCAGGTGGCTACTGATAGGGAGACAATACTTACTGGTAGTCGTGTTGTAAACGACCGAGCACACGCACGATTTCTACAAACACCCCCAGGGGGTCTCGTCCTCAAGAGCACAACTGTAATGCAGAGTTCTGGCTCGACACCACAGCTTCAGCATCACCGAATGGAGAGACCGGCAAAGTGAAACGGAGACTATAGCCAGCGAATCACAGAATTAATCGCAGATTAAATTCATTCATCCTTGAAGTGACTCACAATATAGCAGAATTACAACTTCACGGGCTCTGTAAGGAACTGCAACGCTGCATTATCTTCTGAATGGTGACTGCTGGGGGACTGCTGACATATATCCTCGCACCACTGCTCCTGATCTATAATCAATATCAGGTGGAGGAGCGGCGATCCATCGTTTCTTGACGATGATAATACAATAATGCATGCTTTTGTTACGTATACAACACGTTACGTAAGACACGTTACCCCGCGGCTGGTTTTCAAGCACACCTCCCGCACGCGCACGGGAACAGTTTGTCCATTTCGGGGGGACGCGGTGCGCGTGTGTAATGCATGTCCCAGCACCCACAACTTCCAGAGCGAGCACACACAGGACACCACACCCCGCTTTTGTGCGCACACATCACACACCGGTACGATTCTGCAGCGGCGCTGTAACTCTTCATACGGGTGGTTCTGCTGCAACGTGCAGTTTGGTGCCGCAAGTCTGTTTGAACTGATCCAGCAAAGTAGTCTCCGATGCATCGCGCGCGCGCGCCCCCCGCGCACGAGACAGCCCGCTTTCATAACAAGTAAACAGCGGTCCTCCAAACAGAATTTATCTTAATTGTCCATCTTGTAAAAATCTTTTAAAAAAAGCTATACACGGCTAAATGTAATTCGTCGCCATGACTACCACACTGGATCGCAGAAATCCAGTTATTACAGGGTTTGGATTCAGTCAACCTTGCACACAAATGACCGAAACAAAAATCCATAAAACACGTTCACACGCCATCAGCTGTTCACACAACAATGCAACTAACGATCCAATGCAATGCAACTAACGAGCCAGTGCGGGCACACTGGACGTATAACTGCAAGTTATCCTTATGCAACACATTTTATGAAAGCCAAAGCCACGGACGGCGACTATTTCTCCGCCAAACTTCGAGCTTGCCACGCATAAACAATTACGCAAAGTAAATAAGTTCGGCTAAACAAGCGTACTCTCCGCGGGGCCACGCCCACCTCACGCTTTTCGCGTGAAACAACGCGGACGGATCGCAGCAACCTGTTGACAAGCCAACGAGCATCGGCGCCTCAGTGAAGAACATCATGTCCCGTTCCACTCAGCCTGCCCAGCCATGCTGCACGCTCGCTGTGGCTGGCTCCCATAGAGGTGATCGAACATGCGATATTCAATACACCTGGAGGGGGAGGGGGGGCAGGTCTGTTAGGAAGAGTTTTTTTTCCCCTTCGCCACAACTTAACGTAACAGGTATATAACGACACCCTACCGATGCAGCTGCACCGCCGATGCGAAAATTAGCAAAAACCGTGGGGATTTTTTTGCCCAACGCCCTCGCTCGGTTCCGGAAGGGCCCGACCCCGACTGAGAGAAGCCCCATCTTGCAGACTATGAACTAGATCGGCCCCACATACACAGGACTCCGACAACAGACTCCTAGTAACAGGACGAGGACTACCCGAGCACCTCCAATGTAGAAGTTAAATACCGCCCCTCAAGTTCTCTAGTCTCGCGAGACTTGAGACTTCCCGTCTCACTTTCCCAGCAGCGCTCTTTACCTGTTTACTCTGACCCGCACAGGCGTTAAGAGACGTCTCCGGAGCGCCATTCTCCAATCTATGGCACGGCCATAATGTCACGTATTACTTGTTTTACATTGTCTTCCATGTCACCCTTATATTGTTTTCAAGGGGAAAAAAAAGGGAAAAAACTTTCATTCATCTTCGACCGTTGAGCACAGGGAAAATTTCTTGGTGTCTATGGAGGGTAGCCTCCTCCCAACATCCATTTACTTTACACCAGTATATATATATTTTTTTTACTAATATCCATTTAGTTGTGAAGTGATACTTATGGGAAACTGCTACCTTATTCAGGGGTAGCCTGAATTTGTGTGAGAAAAAATGCAATTTCAGTGTTTTCACAATTCAATATTCATGAGTTTGAGGGCAACCTCACACAACATCAGGTAACATGTTGCTTTGTACATTTTAATATTCATGCAAATCACAACCATTTAATTAGCTGCGATGCTCGTGCTGCCACAGCTGACATCACGTTCACGAGGCAATTATAGGCCAAGCTGACAAAAAAAACCCCAAAACAAAACGAAAAAAACAGTTAAGTTGTAATGATTGCCAAACTGAAATTTATTTGGGGGATAACTTAGTTCTTTACAGTTTGAATGTGCGCTCGCCATCTCCTGACCCCTAGCGGTCAAGGATATATTGCAGGTTTAATGTAAACTGTCCCTTTAACAAATATCTGGCTAGTGGCCAAAGAGGCTGTGGGAATTTGTCTGACCCGGTCTTTTATTTTCCATCCGTCCCAAATCCCTGCAGAATCACTTGCAGGACATCGTCACAATTCCTTGACAAAAACACTATTTTTTTTTTACAGGTGCACTGACTTTCACATGACTTTCATTACAAAGTAAACGATGGTTAATTATAGAGCACTGATGTATCTGTATTCACCAGTTTGTCAGGCTGAGGTCCCGACCCAGTCCTCAAGGACCCCCTATCCTGCAGATTTTCTTTGTAACCCTGCATATGTAAGCCCTGCTTGTACTTACTCAACCAATCACCTCATAGCACTTAATGATGCAAGGTGTGCCAAATCTCACATTCCTTGCTGATTAGTTGAATAACTACAAACAGGAACTTAATCAGGGTTGCAAAGGGATTCTGCAGGATAGGGGGTCCTTGAGGACTGGGTTGGGAAACACTGCACGAGGGACACTTTTAAGGACTGCATTGTTGAACACCATCCACCAAAGTACACCGGTCGTTGAATAAACGCATCATGCCTCAGGGACAAAACTTACAAGATCATTGCTTATTTCATGTACATTACTTTATTCATGCACTACAAATGATTTTACAATTATCACAGGCGAGGGTTGTCACCAAAATCAACCCGCATGGTCCTCGTTTAGAGAAGCACAGATAACCATTAAACCATGCTGAAAGATAACGCAGCCAAAATTCATTATTTTAAAACAAATAACATCATTAAGACTTTCCCCAAAGGTATCAAAAACGTGCCCTACTTCGAGGCACAGAGCATTATAAACATAGAATAGTGATTTCCTTCATATATCATTTAGTATTGTAAATTCTAAATATTTAGAGTTTTAGCTGGCACTCTTGGGTACAGCATGTAAACTGAGTTTATGTTGACTCCAGTTTTAATCATCCACTTGTTCCACACTGAACTAAAATGGACTATATAAACATTAAAACTGAATGAAAGGAGGTAAAAGAGTAAACCATTTATAAAAAAAAATATGTCATACATATCAAGACATCCAATTTTCAAACCGTGATGTCAGTTAAAACAACATTTTCTTACAGAAGACCCTTTTTATGGACGCAGCGACTGTCTTAAAAACTACATTAAACGCAAACAGGAAACCAATCAGTTTGAGAGAACAGCTGGGACAAATGTTCAGGAAGTTAACATCAAAAAAAAAAAGCCACGGTGGTAAAGGCAAACTCATAGTATGATAACTACTACCTCAGAAACAAGACCGCCCGTGGAGCACCACGATGTACTTCCTGGAGGACAGGACGAATCCTGAAGATCGTCATTTTCATGTAACTTACTGGCACCTATGGATCCATGTGGCAAGGGTATGAGTACGAGCAGGGTATGGCCCATACAAAACCCAGAGGTCCTTTCAGAATTAAAATAATAACATTAAAACAAACAGTGTTCATCCTGGGTCTTAGCTATTGGTGTGGAAGTGTCTGTCGATGGAAAAGTCACGTGACCTCGTTTTGCATATCTGCAGAACTTCCTCATCTTTAAACTCGCTGCTAATGGATTTCTTCTGGATTTGGCTGCGATGTTGCAAAACACTGTGTGTTGTATTGTTTTTTCCCGGAGAGCCCTACCAGACACTAACAATTAAAATAACTACAGAAGTGCTGATGGCTATATTTTATACTGATATATTAGCTATATCTTTCATATAACAGCTATAGAAAGTGTCCAAAAAGAACATGTGTTTGCATGCAAATCTCCACGATCCTAGCTTTAAACATTTAGGAAAGTTGGCAGTAAAATAGACAACACTTTGAATGGCCGGCACCTCTCAGCTCCTGCGCACAAAATGACCTACTTTTTAACGTTAGTTTCTCTTTACAGGCCATTTATATTAATTCAGCAAATTCATACAGACAGACAAACGCACGAGACACACACGCACGCATGCACACACAACACACACACACGCACAAATCAGTGCTCAGTACAGCCAGATCAAGAAAGACATGTTTACAGGCCTGTTGGTACCCCGCTATCCATTATGTAGTGCACTGACCCTGAACAGAGAAAACAGAAATACACACAAAACAACAGAAATGTTACGTTAGAGTCCTCGTCGTTACAATATGTCTTGATAAGAGTAGTACACAACATCACACAAAGTGCAGCATCACCCGGTAGTCACAGTCGTATCCCATCGCTTCACGGTTAGGCGCCTCTCTCATCTGACGGCTCTTCCTGTCTGCGCTCCGTCATCCGTGCACATCGCGGGCAAGTTGTGGAGTTGTCGTAGTAGCAGTCCCTGAACAGAAACACAATCGCCAACATCTTTAAAGACTCCCTGCTTCACTCGGGTAACGTGGGTTTTCTGTTTTAAAGGTATTCTCCATTTGAGAAGGCGGCCTGTGCATCGCTACCAGTAAGTGGCGACTAACCTGTGGAAGACCGCCGAGCAGTCGTGGCACACGGAGGTGTGGCTGTCGAAAGGGAACAAGATGTCTCCCTCCTTGCACAGCTCGCAGACAAATCCTTTGGCCTGACACCGCTACACACACACACACACACACACACACACACACACACACACACACACACACACACACACACACACACAATTTATATTTACGTTTTATAGGACCCTTGGTAGCTTGGGGTTTAAGGCAATTGCTGACCTTTGCCTAATGGTAAATTCTGCCTCTGCCTATTTTGAATGAACCCCATCTAGTCAAGACAAATAATGGAGGGGAGGACAGATTCCAACCACTGTGCCAGCAATTTAGATAATAACTTGAAGTCAACGTTGTTGTTTTTTTTTTGCCCTCTTTTTCTCCCTAATTGTACCCATCCAATTAGCCCACTCTTCCGAGTCGTCCAAGTTGCTGTTCCACCCCCTCTGCCAATCTGGGGAGGGCTGCAGACTACCACATGCCTCCTCCTCCTACATGTGGAGTCACCAGCTGCTTCTTTTCACCTGACAGTGAGGAGTTTCGCCAGGGGGACGTAGCACGTGGGAGGATCACGCTATTCCCCCCCAGTTCCCCCTCCCCCCCTGAACAGGAGCCCTGACCGACCAGAGGAGGCGCTAGCGCAGTGACCAGGACACATACCCACATCTGGCTTCCCACCCATAGACACGGCCAATTGTGTCTGTAGGGACGCCCGACCAAGCCGGAGGTAACAAGGGGATTCGAACCGGCGATCCCCATGTTGGTAGGCAACGGAACAGACCGCCATGCTACCCAGATGCCCCTCACACACACTATTTATAACATGACAAAGTCAAAATTTCAGGAGGAAGGAATTTCGACAACTAGCGAGACACACCCTCAATGACAACCCTACATGTTGTTACATGTTTAGCATAAATACACTCTTACTCTTAATCAGAGTTGTGTTTTAAAGATGCTGCATCTCACCTCGCAGTCTAATTTGATGTGCTTAGCAAACGTGGTGTGGATCTCTGTGAGGGAGCAGCTGAGTCGACCGCTGGAGATATCAATCAAATCCTGCAGCGAGTACATGTCGTCGTTCTCTACGAAGTGCTGGCGATCATGGAGCTGGGCCATGCAAAAACACCAGAAACATGCCGTTCATTCATGGACGCTGCTCAATCATGAAGGTGTTAAAAAGACACCACCTGAGTAATTTTTTAGTTTAGGTTCTAGTCCTTTTATAAAACCCCAGGTTCATAAAAAAACATGGCTTTTTCGCCAAGTGGTCACCACCAAACGACGCAGTAAATACAATGATTTCTGGTTTCAATCGATATCATATCAAACAAGGGCCTCGGATATTGTTGTGATTTCAATACTCAGGTTTACAGCAAAGTGAAAGAACCAAGCTGTTAACCCATCCAGTTTAATATTTTGACACAAGTATGGCTGAAAGTGTATAAAACACATCAGGATTACATAAGCATTTACAATAGTTATAGTGAGGGGCCACAATAATCATGGAAAGATGTACTTCTTCCATTTTCGCATAATTTTGAATATTCAGTTCATTGTCTACGTACACTTCAGCGCTGAAAGAGACAGCTGTTCAACTCCCTGCAGGCATATTTCTTACAAGTGACTTTTGTTGCTTAAAGATGCGGATAATTTCCAATGGAAAGGCCAACTTGGCATAACTGCAAGTTCCCATTAATTCAACCAATGTTACTGCACTTTTAATTGCATTGAATTGCAACAGATCACTCAATAAGACCTTAAATCAATACATCACTAAAAAAATACATTCACCATGAAGTTATTGTCTGTATGAGATGAAAAGATTCAAGTATTTATGAACATTTTGGCTAATTTTGTTTTATCTAAAAACCTTGCCGGCTATGTCCTGTTGTTTTTTTGTTGTCCATCAGTGATGTGTCAGTTCTGCCTTGGTGTTTTGTATGTTTTGTTTGTGTGAGAGTTTTATATATACTGGCTGCAAAGTAATTTCCCTGTAAGGGACAATAAAATATACTTTGACTCGAGTTTGACTTTGGATGATCTACAGCATGGCCACATGGTGGTGCTGTTGCAACAAATACTGCACAAAAAGTTCACAGAGAGGAACTATTACGTCAAAGCATACTAATTAGAATGTGGATGAACAATGCCACGGCCTTTTTCCAGTAGTGCAACCTGTAGAGTTACTGACCTGCAGTAGTAGCCGAGCCTCCATGGCCTCCTTACAGGTGACTAAATAGGGCTTCATCAGCAGGATATCTTGACGGAGCTTCTGTACAGGGGGTAACCAGACACAAAAACACACAGACTGCCATTAAGTCTCGCGGTATATGCAGAGACAAGTATTAATGCCAGCAATTATCCCTCCCCCTAACCGAACCAAGAGAGTAAAATTAAGAAAACTGGCAGGTGCCCCATACAAAAGTCAATTACTAGTTCCATAACTGCCCACTGAATAAACTTGTTTTTTTATTTCAGGTGTTGTGATGTACTTAGATGTGCACAAAGCTGGCATATCTGCTTGATGTAGTTTTCTAAAACTGGACGTTAGTTAACGTTATAGTGGCAAGCTAGCTAATGCAATGATTCATTCGTTTACACCCACAATATTCAATGTACTACAACCACAACTGGAAACTGCTTTAAAAATTCCAACAACTTCAAACAAATGATACGGGATTTAACTTCTAGTGTAAGCACACATGGAGAGAGGATTGAAGTAAAACACGATTAGACTTGTGGATGGCGGAGTCCGCGGTGGTGTAGCGGTCTAAGCATCGGCTTTGTGTCGACGCGGTTGCCCACTGGGGACCGGGGTTCGCGCCTCGGTCTCGTCAGATTCGACTATGGCCGGACTCGATGAGGCAGCAGTCATTGGCAGCGGGAGGGGGGCGGAGTCGGCTTGTGTTCGTCACGTGAATGCGTCTCTGGGTGTGTGTGGAAAAAGCAGTGGTTCGGCCTGGAGTCGCCTTGTCACGAAAGTGGCGAGGCGTCTCCTTCGAGACTGCCGGCCAGAGAGATGCAGTTGGCGAACGCACGCAGTACAAGGGTGGATGTTTGAATTAAAATAGGGATCAATTGGCCACTAAATTGGGAGAAATCAGAAATAAATTTATATATATATATATATATATATATATATATATGTATATATAAAAAAGATTTGTGGATGGCGATCTGTCCAGAGAGCAGGTTCTGCAACAGCCGGACAGTTTGTTTCTTGTTTTGTTTTTTGGGGTGGGAAATTTCCCCCTTTTTTCTCCCCAATTGTATCTGGCCAATTACCCAACTCTTCCGAGTCATCCCGGTCACTGCTCTGCTGATCCGGGGAGGGCTGCAGACTACCACATGCCTCCTCCCATACATGTGGAGTCGCCAGCTGCTTCTTTTCACCTGACAGTGAGGAGTTTCACCAGGGGAGCGTAGCACGTGGGAGGATCACGCTATTGCCCACCACAGTTCCTCCTCGCCCCTGAACAGGCACCTCGACCGACCAGAGGAGGCGCTGGTGCAGCAACCAGGACACATATTCACATCCGGCTTCCCACCCACAGACACGGCCAATTGTGTCTGTAGGAACGCCGGAGGTAACACGGGAATTCGAACCGACGATCCTCGAGTTGGTAGGCAAAGGAATAGACCGCCATGCCACCCGGACACCCCCGGCCAGTTTGTTAAGAAGAACAATACACTTAATAAAGATAAATGTGAGGCTACACACCCTAATCTCTACTAGCTCCTCCACGAAGTTAAACAGCAGTGGGTTGATCTCTTTCAGCTTAAGTACGGGTCGTGACATCATCAGGGCCAAGTAACGCATGGAAGAGCGACACACCTGGCAAAGACACACAAGTCAGCAAAAACTAGCCCCGCACATGCCCCAATACACACACCTGACAAATCTCCCAAGATCACGTTTAGATACTTCATGAAGAAGTATACTGAGCTTCCGTACATTCGTTAGGTAAATAAACAAACAAATAAATGAGTGGGTGAAGGATCCTGGGTCGAAGCCTAGCTCAGTGTGGCCCACCAGCGTACCTTGCGTGGTTCAAACTCCCAGTTGTGGATGACACGCGCCGGAATGATTGCCGTGTCGTTCCAGTGGCATGTGCTGCAGTAATACTGGCCTGTGTAATCGCATTGCCTGGCCTCACTAGGGATGCCCCCTACAGGATAAAATAGCACAGTGAAGACAGATGATCAAACTAAAGATCCAAGTGAGCGTCAAAGACCCAGATTAAAAGGTCCACCGCTGCATACAACTTGGCAGTCTTGAGTAAAAAGTGACTTCCCTAAAAGTGGTGCTATCTAAAATGTTTTATAACACACACAATTGCATAAATTTTTAATAAAAAAATGGAATAACATACACCCAGCTCCTAATGGCTATAATACCTAACAAAAGGGAGTTAGCTAAAAGCCACGGAAGCAAATGTGATTCTTTCTGGAAGATTTTCTTTTTTTTTTTAAAATTTATTTCTGATTTTTCCCTTTTTTCTCCCAATTTAGTGGCCAATTGATCCCTATTTTAATTCAAACACCCACCCTCGTATTGCATGCGTTCGCCAACTGCATCTCTCCGGCCGGCAGTCTTGAAGGAAAGCGCCTCCCCACTTTCGTGACAAGGCGAATCCAAGCCGAACCACTGTTTTTCCGACACACACAGAGACGCATTCACATGACGAACACAAGCCGACTCCGCCCCCCTCCCGAAGACAGCGTTGCCAATGATTGCTGCTTCATCGAGTCCGGCCATAGTCGGATCTGACGAGACCGGGGCGCGAACCCCAGTCCCCAGTGGGCAACTGCATCGACACCAAGCCGATGCTTAGACCGCTACGCCACCGCGGACCCTCTTTCTGGAAGATTTTAAGGTCTAATGACTCAAGTTGAGTGTTTTGGTCTGAAACAAAGACAGTCCAACACCTACGCAACATTCTGCCTACTGTTAAGCGTGGTGGTTTCAGCATCCTGCTTTGGGATTGCTTTTCAGTAGGAGGGGCAGGGAAGCTTAATGCCGTCAAGGGCACAAGCACAAGCGAATCCTTGAGGAGAACCCATTTCAACTGGGTTTAGACCAAAGATTCATGTTCCAGTATGAGTCCAAAATTGCTGTCCATCAACAGACAATATAATTTGAGTGCTGACAGACGACAAGAGTTGGAACAAATTTGCATGGTGTAATGGGCAATATTTCAAGATCTAAGATTGCAAAAGCTCATGCAGACACACCTGAGAAGAGTCACAGCTGTAATTGCTGCCAAACACCGATCAACATTTTTACAAATTTTTGGGATTGTCCCCCATTTTTCTCCCCAACTGTACTTGGCCAATTACCCCACTCTTCCGAGCCGTCCCGGTCTCTGCTCCACCCCCTCTGCCGATCCGGGGAAGGCAGCAGACTACCACATGCCTCCTCCGACACATATGGAGTCGCCAGCCGATTTTTTTCACCTGACAGTGAGAAGTTTCGCCAAGGGGATGTAGCGTGTGGGAGGATCACACTATTCCCCCCAGTTCCCCCTCCCCCCCGAACAGGCGCCCCGCCCGACCAGAGGAGGCGCTGGTGCAGCGACCAGGACACACACTCACATCCAGCTTCCCACCTGCAGACACAGCCATTTGTTTCTGTAGGAATGCCCGGCCAAGCCGGAGGTAACACGGGAGAAATATTTTAAGCACAAATCATCCTGAAGGAATTTTTTTTTGCTTGTATTGTAGAGTTCTTTTGTGTAATAAGGAGAGAAAAAATATTTCAATTAAGTGAAATTTGGAGGTGTGACAGGAACAAAATATGCAGCGATCAAGGGGGTGAATATTTCATGAATGCACTGTAACTTAAGTCTAATCAGATCAGGAAGTCTTCTCCTAAAAATGGTCTTGGATTCTATCACTGGGCCTCAGGCAAAATCCAGGCATGCCTTAATGTTGGCCTTTCTCAGAAGTGACTTGCCTCCAGCCACTCTCTCAGCACGACCTAATCTGTAAAGTGCTGGAGAAATTTGTTGATCACGGGACAGTTTCTCCCATTTAAGCCAATGAGCCGTCCAACTCTGGAGTATCAAATCTGACCTTTTGGTTACACATCTGACAATTGCCCTTTTTGTCCGGCTGCTCGGTTTAGTTGAATGGCTTGGTCGTTGGACTTTTGCACCATATTTTTTTTTTATAGTTTTGTTACAATGGATTTTACGATGCTTTTACGACCTTTTTATAACCTTCTCCATTTATAACCTCAACTTGAGGTTCAACAGGCGGTTAACTGGTCTTGGTGACAGCAGGACCGACCTCATCTGCTGTTTCAGTACTGACACCTCACACAGTGATAGTCATAGTGCATAGTTGGGCCTTTTAAATGTATTTGGTATGACCTCTCAAGTGAACCCACCTGGCCCAATTTAAGTTGTTAATACTGCTAACTAGTATTAAAGACCAGGAAATGGACTTTGAATTTAACACTTTAATGGCTGTCAAGTACACAACATAACGTCCATAGCCCGGAAAAAAAAAAGCACACATGCCACTTTATTTGTCGTTTCATTTCATGTACCCAAATACATGAAATGAAATGCCGTTTCCCCCAGCCTACAGCAGTGCAACACAAAAACAAAAACACATCCAAAAACTACAAGAACACACAGACTCAAACTAACACATATATCCAAACTAAACAAAAAAAATTACTGTCCAAGGGAACGAACACAAGCCAGGATGACTGTCGGAACTGCCGGGCTGCATGGGCTAGCAGTTAGCTTAGCCTGACCCGCTTCCGCACCCTGTCAGACCGTCCTTGGTGTTTCCTCCTCGGGCACAGCTCCAGGCAGGGGCCGTGGTCCCTGGGCCCACCGGACAAAGCAGACCAAGCTCTCCCAGCCAGACACCCTCGACACACCTCTCTGCACTCCACACAACAACATCAAAAACACCACAGTCAACGCCAGGTGAGGCCGCCGCCAGACCGCCCTTGGTGTTATCAGAACTGCCCTTCTGCATGGGCTAGCAGTTAGCTTAGCCTGCCCCGCTTCCGCGTCCTGTCAGACTGCCCTCGGCGTTACTTCCTTGGGCGCAGCTCCGGGCAAGGCCGTGGTCCCTGGGCGCACAGGATGCAGCAGATCAAGCTCACCCAGCCGATCCAGCGCCAGCTCTCCCAGCCATCAAACGAAGACAGCTTAGATGCAGACGTGGACAAAGACACTGCATAGATGGTACTGGGTGAGGACACCGCAAATGTGAATTCACGCGCCATCTTCCCACACGACACTGGGTGAGGCCACTGCGAACGTGAATTCACACCGCCATCTTCAATGACACTACACTGACCTTGATATAATTGACCTACATTACCTTGATATAATGGAACAAAAGTACCGTAAGTACAATCACATGGGCACAATACCAAAAGGCAAACTTAACAATCTACCTCTCTTTTTTATGAAAACAAAACAAAAGCAAAACCTAAGTCAGGGGGATAGGTTTAATAAAAATGTCTTTTCTAGCCATGATGCTCTATTTCAAAAGCCAGGTGCCATGAAGAAGTACCATTAGAAGCACGAGTGCAGATGCTCCTTTTTCAGTCAAGCAGCCAGCAAGCTGTTCTTTTGTAGTTGACCAAAGAACATGTTGGATCTTCTGAGCTTGGATCAGCTCCTTAATGCTACTTATCTCCAGATGTAGTCTTTTTTCTATGATGAATTTTGTGGATTTGATCGCATCAACCAGCAACTAGTTGTCAGTGACGCATGTTATGGGTAACATGTCCATTAGCCTCACCTGTGGTCAGTTCAGAGAATAGTGTTGTCAGGGACACAGCACTGTCAGTTCCATCAGCAAGAACTAGTGTTTCTCCAGTGAGTGTACCATGTACAACTCTTCTGATCCTTTTTGACTGCCAGCAGATGGGGGAGAAGTTTCCTTCCTGTCCCATTAGCATGACAAGGTGTCCACCTTAGGAGCCTCCATCTGGGAGACTGCCTAGTGATGCGTCACTGAAAACAACTAGGTTGAGTCCTTTTTTCCCAATTGTTGGAATTTCCAAGTTACATGATCAGTTTTCAGTTTCCAGTTTCCTAACAACCTTGTTAGCCTTATGTAAACTTTGTACTGTTGTGTATTTTGTGGAGGATGCAAGATTGCATACATCAAACATCCCATCGGGTCTATTTTGTCTTGCAACCCAGAGAATCTGACCAATCTTTGATCTTAGCTGGTCAGTCTTGGGTCGAGTGAGAGGAGCATCAAGCTGTAGAGCACAAGGAATCAATGCGAATGGGATGAAGATTCTTGATATAGCCACCTTGTTGCATCAGTATGGCCCTATTAACAGTGGTGAGTTCCATGCCAGTGTAACAGAAGCTATCTACCTCTTCACGACCAACTGCAAAATCAGCTTTCAGCTGTGGAATCACTGTGGCTGCAAAGTCAGTTGAGCCACTCCGAATAGTCATCAACATGACATGCAAATATTGCATTAACATTGCAGTCTTGATGCATCCAGTAAAACACAGCAGGATCGACCTGTGACACTCTGCCACCCGTTCTTGCATTGTGTCTTTAACTCTGTTGTACCACTAAACTGCCGCATAGCTGTGGGTGGACCTAGATGGGCCTGGGCCCACCCAATCAGAAGGCTTCCTTTTTTGCTGGATCATCCAGTGAATTGCAGTCAATGAATACTGTTTCAATTATCTGACAACACGAAAAATAAAAATAAAACAATTCTTGTCTCTTGTTTAGCATATGATGACGATAGGTCAGAATTGGCAGTACACTTCGCACATGCCAGATTGCGAGCAGCCCCTCCTCTTTCACTCCCTGTACAGTGAGCACATTGCGCAG
This sequence comes from Lampris incognitus, assembly GCF_029633865.1. Classification (NCBI taxonomy): domain Eukaryota; kingdom Metazoa; phylum Chordata; class Actinopteri; order Lampriformes; family Lampridae; genus Lampris; species Lampris incognitus. The sequence goes on from NC_079214.1 coordinate 60,149,553, forward strand.
AGGAACCGAGGCCTACTTTCTGCAAGCTAGCTGCTTGTAATGTAGGTTGAGTTAAAAATCGTGGCAAAACAAAGCAGTTGGCTTAAGTTTGTCACAAAAAGACGAGAGGAGCAGGAGGAAGAGAGTTAAGCTCAAGTTCAGGCATCATTCTCAACTCACCACCCACACCAAGCCCTGTCCTCTCCTGCTGTCAGAAGTAAGCTAACTTACATTTTCGGACTGTAGTAGCCTACTGCATATTTCAATACTATTGTTTATTGGATATAGTGTTTGTTGGTCGTACAATTGAATTTCATGCTGATGTTGCTGCATCTGCTGTGTGTGTGTGTGTATGTGTGTGTGTGTGCAGTGTTGTACAAGTTTGCACTTCTCAAGCGCTAGCTCAAAGTTCAGTTCACACAGATTAAAATGAACTAGCTCATAATAAAAGTTCATAATTAACATTCATAGTCCAAAACAAAGGAGATCATCATCAACTTTAGGAAACAGGAAGAGGAACCTGCTCCCTTATACATCGGAGGAGACATGGTGGAGAGGGTGACCAGCTTCAAAATTCCTTGGCACACACATCTCCCAGGACCTCACATGGACTGTCAATACAACTTCCCGAGTGAAGAAGGGACAGCAGCGGCTTTACTTTCTGAGGACACTGAGGAGAGCTAATTTGCCCCAGCCGCTGCTGGTGTCCTTCTATCACTGCTCCATAGAAGGCATCCTCACTTCTGGCATCTCTGTGTGGTAGGCCAGTTGCACTGTGGCTGATAAGAAGGCTCCACAGAGAGTGATTAAGCCAGCACAGAAAACCGTTGGCACACAGCTACCTTCACTTCAGGACATATACAGATCCCGCTGCCTACGTCGGACCACAAACATAATCAAGGACTCGTCTCACCCAGGCAACCACCCTTTCATGCTGTTGCCCGCTGGGAGGCGCTATAGGACTTTCAAGAACCGTACTTCCGGACTTGAACAGTTTCTACCCAAGTGCCATTAAAGAACTGCACTCTGTTAATCAACTCTAAGGTTACAATAATATCTTGAAACTGTGCAATAACTCCTTTACATTTTGGCATGTGCAATAAAATATGCTGACTCGGGTTAGTGCAATACACAGACTGACTGTCTAGTGTACCAGATATTACCCTTGTTTTTACACTTATGTGTGCATTACCTACTGACTGTGCTGCAAATGTGTGTCTATTTGTATTTTGTTTTATTGGTATATATTTTATTTATTTATTTGCTATTGCTTGTGTACCTATTCTTCATCATCCAACTCTGAAAACCCACACCCCATCCACCTATGCTTTACCCAGTCATTACCCCCACCAACACCACTCTTCACACTGCATCCACACTTACTCAGCGACACAGGCGTTCGGCATTCTGCACAGCGGTAATCTTGCCGGTCTAATCCTATCTCAGGACAGATGCTGAGTTCATACTCGGACTGGTGGCTGACCTTTGACTTCACACAGGGCTTGGTGATCAGGTTCATACACTTGCTGTGGCAGCGATAGCAGCAACCTGAGAGAGGAGAAGTAGACAAATTCAGCATGGCAAATTCTCAGGTTCATAAAGAGACATGAATTTTTAGATATGATTTGGTGCAGATATTTTGCAGGGTTACAGATAACAGTTGGGAGAGAGCTTTGATCCACACAGTCATCTTATTAGTTCATGCATTCTCTCGTTACTGTGCTAATTAGAATTTATTCAAATAATAAATCAGTGTGTCTCATCTTCCAGGGGATGCTAGGTAGACACCTCAGGTGGACACGGGGGTCCCCAGGCTAGGGGGACACAGGGGTCCCCAAGCTAGAAGAACCACTTTGGGAACCACTTGTATTTAGCATAATGAATAAACTTCCATTGAGACAAATTTCGAAGTGTTGCAGTTAAAAATGATCAGGCTGAAGAACTGAACAAACCCTTGTATTTATAAATATCCAGTTTACAGACTTAGATCATTTGATGTTGTCTAATGCAACAGCTCCTCTCTGTACTAACGTGTCCCTCCCAGTGAACATTCACTATAATTGAATTGAGCTTGCAAAATTATGCAACTGAGAGCAATCCTTTGTTGACTCCCTTTCACTCCTAATAACTCTGTCCATGAAGAGGAAGCCTCAAAATTAAAAAAAAAAAGAAGAGGAAAAGAAATGTTGAGCCCTTACTGTTTTGATTCACGCTCAATAATCCAGATAAGGAAATCCCAGAAAGTATATTACTATCAGAATATGTTACTATCAGTAATACATTCCGTATCTACATATATCTATTAGTTGTTATTCAGTTGAAAGTGGTCCACAAAACTTTTTTGGCTCCTAAAACAACACTTAACCTCCATGTATCTCAAGAGGTGAAACTTGGGTCTTGTACGACCCCTAATCAGAAAGTTGGGACGGTATGTTAAACTAAAATTAAAGCTGAAAGCAGGGATTTGACCTGAATTACACTGAAAACAATACAACAGCACATTAATCGATGTTTTACCTCATTAATTTATTTGTTTTGTTTTTTTCAAAATAAACACTTATCTCAACTTTGATTTTTGCAACATATTTTGCATTTCAAAATGTGCCACACATTCTCCATTGGGGTCAAGGCAAAACTGCAGGCAGGGCAGTCCCGCACCCGCACCCTTTTCTTCCGCCGCCATGCCTTTGTAATGTGTGCAGAAAGTGGTTGTGCATTGTCTTGTTGAAATATGTATGGGCGCGCCTGGAAAAGATGTCGTCTTGAAGGTAGCTTCTGTTGGTCCAGAATCTCTGTGTACTTTTCGGCATTAATGGTGCCATCACAGAAGTGTACGTTACCTTTGCCAAGGGCACTTATACAACCCCCAAGGCTCAGCATTTTCGGTTTTTACCGATTTTCACCGAAAAATACCCAGATTTTTAAACTGATTTTCACCCGGATTTTGTTTCCACGGATCCAAAGGTTGTTCCGGTTCTCGTGAGGTTATGTAAAAGCGTCCTCTTGTGGCGAAATTCAGCATGCTGGGTGGCTTTGAAAAATAAAAACCACAAACGCTGAGCCTTGACAACCCCATACCATGACAGACCCTGGCTTTTGGACTTGTTCCTGGTAACAGTCTGGATGGTTCCTTTCTTCTTTGGTACAGAGCACACGGTGTCCACTTCTTCCAAAGAAGAACTGAAACAATGATTCGTCTGACCACGATACACATTTCCACTGTGGGACGGTCCATCACAGATGCCTCCAAGCCCAGAGAAGTCGATGGCACTTCTAGACACGGTTAACATAAGGCTTCCTTTTGGCACAGCAAAGTTTTAACTGGCATTTGTGGATGTAATTACGTATTGTCGTGCTCATCAAAGGTTTTTCAAAGTAATCCTGAGCCTGTGTGGTTATATCACTTATAGATGGTTCTTGATGCAGTGCCGTCTGAGGGATCGGACAGCACGGTTATTCAGCTTGGGCTTGTGCCCTTGTCCTTTAGGCACTGAAATTCCTCCAGACTCCTTCCATCCATCCATTATCTGAACCACTTATCCTGCTCTCAGGGTCACAGAGATGCTGGAGCCTATCCCAGCAGTCATTGGGCGGCAGGCAGGGAGTCACCCCGGACAGGCCGTCAGGCCATCACACAGGGCAGACACACATACACATTCATACCTAGGGGCAATTTAGTACAGCCAATTCACCTGACCTACATGTCTTTGGACTGTGGGAGGAAACCGGAGCACCCGGAGGAAACCCATGCAGACATGGGGAGAACATGCAAACTCCACACAGAGGACGACCTGGGATGACCCCCAAGGTTGGACTACCCCAGGGCTCGAACCCAGGACCTTCTTGCTGTGAGGCAACCGCGCTAAAACTGCGCCACCGTGCCGCCCCTCCAGACTCCTTGAATCTTTTAATTATGTCATGCACCGTAGAGGGTGAAAATACAAACCCCTTCTTACCTTTCTTTGAGAAACATTGTTTTTAAACATTTCAATAACTTTCTCAAGCATTTGTTGGCAAACTGGTTATCCTGGGCCCATCTTTTCTCCTAAAGGACTAGGCTTTTCCTGGATGCTGCTTTTGTACAAAATAATGATCACAATCACCTGTTGACATCACCCATTTCAAATCACATTATTATCTAATTATTTTACCTCATTACTAGCCCAAAATTGCCATGTCCCAACTTTCTTTGGAATGTGTTGCATGTTGTGTTCATGCTGTATGCAATGAAATACTAGTCAAAGTACATTTAGAAATCCCTGCCTTCTTATTTTTTTATTTGCATTTTCCATACCATCCCAACTTTTTCTGCATTGGGTTTATAACAGAATGATCATTGGATACTTCGTCTCACCTGTGCAGGTATACCATGTCTGGATAAGGCCCCAGATAATGGTGTTGCATTTGTCACATGTCTGTTTCACACTCTTGCTCTTTTCCTTATAAAATCGGTGCTCCGACAGAATTCTCATATTAGGCTCGTCTTCCTCAGGGTCCTGCAACAGACAATGAGCAGCACAAAAGACACGATTAACAGGTAATTTCTTGAGAACGTAAACTATGAGCACTATGAGCAGTACTCATTGGTGGTGAAACATAACTGGATGTCACATTATCACATTTACATTGAGCTACCTTAGTTAGCAGCAACTTATATCCAAAGTGACTTACAAGAGAGTTGGCAATTAGCAGATAAATTTGAGTGCCACCAATAGACACAATAGAACACTACATAGTAATCATACCATAGCCAAGAGTGCATGTCTAGTGTGCTTTAGATCATCAAGAGGTGCTCACTCTCGATCGCAGAGGTCAGAGAATCACTGCACAGAGTGAACACACAGAAGGCTGCCGGACCGGACGGAATACCGGGTCGGGTCCTCCAGGAATGCTTCGACCAGCTGGCTGAGGTCTTCACAACTATATTTAACCTCTCACTGTCCCAATCAATCCATAGGCCCAGCATGCTTCAAGACCACCTCTATCATTCCTGTCCCCAAGAAATCAACACCCACATGTCTGAATGACTACTGACCCATAGCACTTGCCCCCATTGCCATGAAGTGCTTTGAGAGACTGGTTCTGGCTCACATCAAAAACACTACCCCCCCCCCCCACACACACACACACACACATTCGACCCACATCAGTTCGCCTACCGTCCCAAAAGGTGTACAGAGGACACCATTGTCACTGCCCTGCACTTTGCTCTAACCCACCTTGAACTTAACAACATATACGTCCGGATGCTGTTCATAGATTAAAGCTCTGATTTCAACACTATCATCCTTGCCAAACTAACCACCAAACTCCTCTCCCTTGGTCTCAACCCCTCCATCTGTAACTGGACCCTGGACTTCCTGACCAACAGACCTTAGTCTGTTAGGTTAGGTGACCACACCTCCTCCACCCTGACCCTCAGCACAGGTGCCTGGACTGCATGCTTGGACTGTACTGACTGGGATGTTTTCAGGTCTGCCACCAACAGTCTAGATGAGTACACTGAGGCTGTGATGTCTTAAATCAGCTTTTATGAGGACAGTTGTGTACCATCACACACCAGGGTTAGTTTCTACAATGACAAACCCTGGTTTACAGCTAAACTCAGACAGCTTAGGTTGGAAGAGTAGGAAGCATTTAGGAGTGGGGAAAAGGTCTGGTTTAATAAGTAAATACAGGATTAGCAAGGGGGTGAGAGACGCTAAACGACTGTACTCTGAGAGATTTCAACAGCAGTTCTCAGAAAACAACTCAGCCTCTGTCTGGAAGCGCCTCAGACAGATCACTAACTACAAACCAAAAGCTTCTCACTCAACAAATTACATGTGCCTGGCCAAAGATCTGAATGAGTTATCCAAAGGAGTTGAATCAAGTGCGACTGGACTTGGTATATATCCGTGAAGACGTTTTGCCTCTCATCCAAGAGGCTTCCTCAGTTCGTGCCTTTCTGACTAGACCAAGCTAGCCTGACTGGCTGGTGATGAGGCTCAGAATTTATCCTCTTTGGAGTCATTATCAGAGCTATAGATGTCCATGGCTCTTTGTGTCCCGATGTTTACCAACGCCCGTCGCTAACAAAGCCGTAGATATGCGTGGCTCTTAGCGACGGGCGTTGGTAAACATTGGAACACAAAGTTGGTAAATATCGGGGCACAAAGAGCCATGGACATCTATTGCGCTGATAACAACTCCAAAGAGGATAAATACTGAGTCTCATCACCAGCCAGTCAGACTAGCTTGGTCTAGTCAGAAAGGCACGAACTGAGGAAGCCTCTTGGATGAGAGGCGAAACGTCTTCACGGATATATACCAAGTCCAGTCGCACTTGATTCAACTCCTTTGGATAACCTGGATGAATGAAAACATTCACAGACATTTTGCGGAACAATTTGGGTCTGACACCCTTAAAATGGTGAGGGAATATGAAAGGATGGCTCGGAAGATTGCAGACTACAGAAATCACTTGCAATTCAATCTGAGATGCAGACAACACAGGCTCATACCCACTAGCCTGTGCCTGTGTACCACAATGAAAGGACATAGAGCAGACAGAATCATAGAGAAGGCACAGAATCAACTCCTGAATGAAAGAGTGAGACAGGTCCATTTCACCATTGAAGGGCTGAAAGAGAAATCTGACCAACTACTCCAGCAAATAACATCCCACTTGCCTGGTGCAGTCTTGGAGAGGATCACTGATTTCACCAAGAAAGCCCAACTATCTCAACACCACAAAACCAAAGAAAGGCAGACAAGGAAGTTTCAAAATTTACAGCGACAAACCAACAACACTAGCCAAGCAGATATATTTACCTGGAGACAAAAGACAGAACATCCCACACAAAACGGAACGCAGAACAGATGGATCAAGAATCTGTTGGACAAGGTACTTACCCAACCAGAGAAGGAGGTCTTAGCCAAAGGACTGAACTTTGCCATGACACCCAAACAACTACCTATAGTTGACCTCATCACATCCACAGAATCAGCCATAAGGAAAAACAATCTAACGGAAACCGAGGTGGAACAGCTTAGGTTAAAGGTATCAGCAGCTCTGTCCAATGCGAAACTCCCTCTTTCCAACCTAACCATGGAGGAAAGGAAAGCCGTGACAGCCCTGAGCAAGGATGAAAACATCACTATCCTTCCAGCAGATAAGGGGAGATGCACGGTTATCCTCAACAGAACAGACTACCACGCCAAGATCACGTCATTACTCAGCGACACCGACAGCTATGAACCTCTGAGACGCGATCCTACTAGTGGTTACAAGAGGAGAATAATAGAATACCTACAGAAACTACAGAAAGGAGGAACCATTGATCGGATACAATACCACCGTCTCTACCCACAAGATAACAGTCCATGCATATATGGACTCCCTAAGATCCATAAAGATGGAACCCCCCTCAGGCCCATCGTCAGCAGCATAAACTCGGTCACGTACAACAATGCCAAACATATAGCCAACATCTTGACCACTTTAGTGGGCAAAACACCTCACCATATCTAAAACTCCTTTGACTTTGTGGACAAGGTCCAAGGTGTAAAACTGGAACCGGATGAAACCATGGTATCCTACGACGTGACCTCGTTATTCACCTGCATCCCAACCATGGAGGCTTTGGAAACTGTGAGGCAACGTTTGCTACGGGATGACACCCCCCACAATAGGACCAACCTCAGCCCAGACCAGATTTGCCAACTACTGGACCTTTTTTTGCCTGAACACTACATATTTCCAATTCAGGGGTCAGTTTTACAGACAGAAACACGGCTGTGCAATGGGCTCACCAGTATCACCCATTGTGGCCAACTTATATATGGAAGAGATAGAACACAGGGCCCTGAACTCCTTCAGAGGAACACCTCCGAGCCACTGGTTCAGATATGTGGACGACACATGGGTCAAAATCCAAACACAAGAGGTGCAAGCGTTTACCAAACACATCAACTCAGTGGACAAGAACATTAAGTTCACAAGGGAAGACGTAAAGAACAACAGTTTGCTCTTCTTGGACTGACGACACCACCCTTATTGGCCTCATCTCTGGTGGGGATGAGTCCGCCTACGGGTGAGAGATTGACCTTTTGGTGTCCTCGTGCAGCCAAAACAACTTGGAGCTCAACGCTCCAAAGATTTTGAGATGATTGTGCACTTCAGAAAAGTACCCAGCCCATCCACCCCCACCACCCTGTGTGGCTCCCCAGTTGATACTGTGGAATTCTTCTGCTTCCTGGGCATCACTTCATCACCCAGGACCTCAAGTGGGGGCTGAACATCAATTCCCTCACCAAGAACACACAGCAGAGGATGTACTTCCTGCGGCAGCTGAAAAAATTCCACATGCCAAAGCCAATGATGGTGCACTTTAACACTGTCATCAGAGTTCATCCTCACCTCCTCCATCACAATCTGGTACGCTGCTGCCACTGCCAAGAACAAGGGCAGACTGCAGCATATCATTCACTTTGCTGAGAGGGTGATTAGCTGCAACCTGCTGTCTCTCCATGACCTGTACGCTTCCAGGACACTGAGGTGAGCAGGAAAGATCATGGCTGACATTTCCCACCCAGGCCATGGTCTCTTCAAAACACTCCCCTCTGGCAAGAGGCTATTATCTATAAAAACCAGAACCTCACACCACAAGAACAGCTTCTTCCCTACGGCAGCAGGCCTTTCTAACAAGCCCCCAGACACCCACAAATCCTGACACTGCCGCCCCCCAACCCCTTTTATCTGCTTTGCTTTCTGTATATGGTCACCCTGCAAAAAAACTACACTACATTGTAAAAAAAACCTTATTCTGTAAATAACTTAAAATTCTAATTTAACTTTTTGCAAATACAGCTTCTGCCACCCAGTACAGAGCATCAGGGGCTGCCATATGATCTCATGTTCAGCTTGGAAACAGTGTTGATTGCACCTTATTGCACCTTACTTTCATCCATTCCATCTGCAGTTATCCTAATTAGGGTCACCTTGCTTTCATTTTTATTTTATTTTATCTTGTGTAAATATAACTATTATCTTTACTATTAATTAAACTTATTAATTATTAATTAATCATGAATCATTATAATTAATTAAACTGTTAATTTTTCCCTCTTGCACCAACACACCAAGACAAATTACTTGTATGTCCTTGTACTTGGCAAAAAATCTGATTATGATTTTGAGGTGTAGAGACTGCTTTTCCTCCAGTAGATAAATGTGAAAACACCACTCTAGTGACAAACTTTGCACAGATACAAGTCAGTAGTCAAGGCTAGACATTTTAGGGGACACAAACATAAGAAAAACACATTTTTGAGTAGAAGTGCACTTTAATGTATGGATTTATTGTAGCAGATAGCATCCAGCAACAACTCCTCTTGACAGACAAGAGTAGGGGGGGCTTTCTTGTCCTGTTGTTCCATTTATATTTTGGGATATATGTATTCTTTGGTTAATCATTATCAATGCCATTTTTTTGGCGTTTTGTTTCCTGGTATCAGCTATCAGATGAGCAAATATCCAAGTTCAAGGACAGTGGAATGATGTGGGCCTCCATTGTTGATTGTCTCGGCATCAGTGTTGCAACCCTGTTTCGAAGATGACAAGAATTAGGCATTGTACAGATTTCCATCCCATCTCCAACAATGAGCTGATGCCATTATTCGGGAACTAATCCCTAGTATTCCAAATGCCGGAGCTAGGCTTATGCAATGTAAAACTGACTATACAATTCAATGTATTTAACTGTATTTAACCCCCGTTCTTTGTGCATACAGTGGCAAATGTATTAACAAGACTAAGTTTTAGTTTGAGATATTTGTCTTTCAGCCTTCTGCCTCCACTCCAATACTATGAAGGTGAATGGTGTTATATTTGTGGTGCTACAGCTACACTAGAGGTTCTGTGAGGTTGTACTTTGGCACAGTAGTGCTTTGAGCTGGATGCTAATGTCAGTCTGCTCAGAATAACAATGACAATAAGCTCATATTCATTATATACTGAACAGTAAAGAAACCTAAGAAACCACTAATACCTTTGTCGTATTATTGAATCTTCTCAATAAACATCTGACCTCCAAAAAAAGATACATTCATGTTAGTTACGAGTTTTTCATTTGCAGAATATGACTGAATCTCGTGCCTGAACTGAAGTGAGCAAGTGTCCTTTCGTCATATTACATGTCAACACGTTACTTTGTATCTTACTGTCCCAACACTTCTGGAAGTATACCGTTTCTGAAGAATTTCTCAACTTTGGGAATCACATTATCCCAAAATTCCCTATCAGGGAAAATTCTTTCAACAAAAATGTCATTCCTGTAGTTCAAAGTTACAATATTCAGCATCCACAAGGTAAAGTGGTGCCTGGACTTGGAAGTAGTAAGCATGGCTCCTGTCTAATGTAACATCATCCCCATCATTGATAAGGAAGAATCCCTTGTCTCCAGCACACATGTGCAGATTAATCTTGTCTGGTTTGCTATGTTGGCACTAAAATTAACAGTGAAAAGAACATGTAAACAAGGTTAATTTTGTCTGACTTTTTACTTAATTCCCTGATTCTTATATAAAGACTGCAGTCTTCATCTGAGGTGTTGCCGAAGCTTTCTGTCAGCTGACTTATGTGGACATGGTCGTCCTACCTGTTACCACATAAATCAGCTGACAGGAAGCTTCAGCAACATTTCAGATGAAGACTGTAGGCTTAGCAGTTGGAACTTATCAGGTAAAAAAAAAAACAAAAAAAAAACTATTGTCTTTATATGAGAAATCAGTGAACTAAGCATGTAAACAAGTATGTATGTCAATATCTTTCCATGGTTTAAATGCTTTCTGTCTTTACATTAAGTGAAATTATGAAGTTATATGTCGAACATCTTTTTTAGTGCGTTTATAATGAAACGTGATGTTACCTTTATTTCGCATATCCCAGTTCCTTGACAGTTGCAAGTGACAATCCCAGCAGACGAGTCTCCCATGTATGGCCACTTGGGATTCAGCCAGAGACCACTTTCAATACAGGAGAAGCCCTTGTGCTCCAGACCCAGCTTCTCACACTCTCTTCTGGCTTGTGCCACAGTTTTGCATCCATAACTGTAAACAGTAGAAGGAAACAATAAGCAAAAAAATGAAATGGTAATTTAATATCTAATGTTGAATTTAGAAACCTTGGAGGGGGGCAGTATTGTAGACATTATTATGATTCAATGGTTTAAATATTGACTATGCTTAACCCCACCCATGTCTAACCCCTGTCTTATAAGCTTATACCTGATGCTGACCCTCGTCAAAGACCCTTAAAATCAGTACATATAGTAATAACAAAAAACAACAACCACCCATAACAACACACAGAACATAGAAACAGACAAATAGAAACAAATATAGAAACAGACAAATATAAACAAAACACAAAAAAATTATAGCGTGAACTCAAGTACACAAATAATGACTAGTTGGTGTCATGATTACAGTTCTTTCCAAGTTTTAACCAGGACTTGATGGTGGAAACGCATGGGCATCAGTTTGTTTTGAAAAGGGCTGGGAACAATGGATTTGACGTGCTCATACCTTTTTTCAGTGGGCCATATACTGCGAATAGATGCAAGACAGCATCCTTTTATGGATCACCTTTAATATCTGCTTACACTTTTTGTGTGTTACGATGCTATAATGTTAACCAGCTTATATGGATGATATAATACATCATGGTAAGGAAGATGCATTTGGATCTTTATTCTCGTGTACTGAAACCAGGCAAAATTCTGGTTTTAACCCAGCCACTGGGGATGCACAAGCCAGTGCATTCTTAGTGCCGGTCCCAAGCCCGGAGAAATGGGGAGGTTACATCAGGAAGGGCATCCAGCGTAAAACCTTTGCCAAATAAAATATGGGGATCATAAATCAGATTTCCATATCAAATCGGTCAAGGCCCGGGTTATCAACGGCTGCCACCGGTTGGTCTGTAGGGTGCCAGTGGAAACTATGCTACAGTTGGGCGAAGGAGAGGGGGAAGGCATGTCCAGAGGCAGTGGGAGAGGAGGAAGGGTGGAAGTGTGGAGGTGAGAGTCGGAACTTTGAATGTTGGCACTATGACTGGTAAAGGGAAAGAGGTGGCTAACAAGATGGAGGGAAGAAAGGTAGGAATACTGTGTGTGCAAGAGACCAGCTGGAAGGGGAGTTAAGGCCAGGAGCATTAGAGGTGGGTTCAAACTCTTCGACCATGGTGTGGATGGGAGGAGAAATGGAGTAGGGGTAATCCTGAAGGAAGAGTATGTCAAGAGTGTGTTGGAGGTGAAGACAGTGTCAGACAGAATGATGAAGCTGGAAATCGAAGGTGTGATGATGAATGTTATTAGTGCATATGCTCTGCATGTTGGGTGTGAGATGGAAGAGAAAGAACAATTCCTGAGTGAGTTGGATGAAGTGGTGATGGGATTGGCATGTTGGTGAAGGGAGCAGAGGTGATGAGGAGGTGATGGGTAAGTATGGTGTCAAGGAGAGGAATGTGGAAGTACAGATGGTGGTGGATTTTGCAAAAAGGATGGAAATGTCTGTGGTGAATACATATTTCAAGAAGAGAGAGGAACACAGGGTGATGTATAATAGTGGAGGAAGCAGCACACAGGTATGCAGGAGGTGTAATCTGAGAGATATTAGAGACTGCAAGGTGGTGACAGGGGAGAATGTAGCTAGGCAGCATCAGATGGTGGTCTGTAGGATGATTTTGGAGGTCAAGAAGAGGAAGAGAGTGAAGGCAGAGCCAAGAATCAAATGGTGGAAGTTGAAGAAGGAAGACTGTTGTGTGGAGTTCAGGGAGGAGACAGGCACTAAGTGGTAGCGAAGAGTTGCCGAATGGCTGGGCAACCAATGCGGAAATAGTGAGGGAGACAGCTAGGAATGTAGTTGGTGTGTCATCTGGACAGAGGAAGGAAGACAAGGAGACTTGGTGGAGGAATGAGGAAGTACAGCAAAGTATACAGAAGAAGCGGTTGGTAAAGAAGTGGGATAGTCAGAGATGAAGAAAGTAGACAGGAGTACAAGGAGATGTGACATAAAGCGAAGAGGGAGGTGGCGAAGGCAAAGGAAAAGGCATATGGTGATGAGTTGTATGACAGGTTGGACACTACAGAAGGAGAAAAGGTCTTGTACCGATTGGATAGACAGAGGGACCGAGCTGAGAAGGATGTGCAGCAGGTTAGGGTGATGAAGGATAGAGATGAAAATGTGCTGAAAAGCGAGGAGAGTGTGTTGAGAAGGTGGAAGGAGTACTGTGGGGCTGATGAATGAAGAAAATGAGAGACTTATCTCTCTCTCATTTTCTTCATTGGATGATGTGGGTATAGTAAATCAGTAAGGGCAGTGGATTAGCAAGGAGGAAGTGAGGGCAGCTATGAAGAGGATGAAGAGTAGAAAGACAATTGGTCCAGATAACATACCTGTGGAGGCATGGAGGTGTTTAGGAGGGATGGCAGTAGAGTTTTTAACTAGGTTGTTTAACACAATCTTGGAAAGTGAGAGGATGGCTGGGAAGTGGTGAAGAGGTGCACTGGTACCGATTTTTAAGAATAAGTGTGATATGCAGAGCTGTAGCAACTACAGAGGTATAAAGTTGACCAGCACCAGCATGAAGATATGGGAAAGAGTAATAGAAGCTAGGTTAAGAGGAGAGGTGATGATTAGCGAGCAGCAGTATGGTTTCACGCCACGAAAGAGCACTACAGATATGACATTTGCTTTGAGTGTTGATGGTGAACTATAGAGGTCAGAAGGAGTTACTACACTGTGCCTTTGTGGATTTAGAGAAAGCATACGACAGGGTGCTGAGAGGTGAGGTGTGGTTTTGTATGAGAAAGTGAGGAGTCGCAGAGAAGTATGCAAGAGTGGTGCAGGATATGTATGAGGGCAGTGTGACAGTGGTGAAGTGTGCAGTAGGTGTGATGAATGGGCTCAAAGTGGAGATGGGATTACGTCAAGGATCGGCTCTGAGACCTTTCTTGTTTGCAATGGTGATGGACAGGTTGACGGACGAGATCAGGCACGAGTGTCTGTGAAAATCATAGTCTGTAGTGAGAGTAGGGTGCAGGTTGAGGAGAGCCTGAAGAGGTGGAGGTGTACACTGGAGAGAAGACGAATGAAAGTCAGCAGGAGCAAGATGGAATATATATCTGAACGACAGGAAGGACATCGGAATGATGAGGATGCAAGGAGTAGCGGTGGCAAAGGTGGATGAGTTTAAATAGTTGGGGTCAACTGTTCAAAGTAACAGGGAGTGGAGGCAAGATTGAGTGGTTGGAGAGGACAAAAGGGTACCAGCGAGAGTGAAAGGAAAGGTTCACAAGATGGTAGTGAGACCAGCTATGTTATACAGTTTGGAGATGGCGGCACTGATGAAAAGACAGGAGGTGGAGCTGGAGCTGGCAGAGATGAATATTGCTAAGATTTTTGTTGGGGAGTGATGAAGATGAACAGGATTAGGAATGAGCATATTAGAGGGACAGCTCAGGTTGGAGGGCTTGGAGACAAAGCAAGAGAGATGAGATTGAGATTGCTTGGACATGTGTGGAGGAGAGATGCTGGGTATATTGGGGGAAGGATCCTGAGGATGGAGCTGTCAGGCAAGAGGAAAAGAGGAAGGCCAAAGAGGAGGCTTATGGACGTGGTGATGGAGAACATGCAGGTGGTTGGCATTACAGAGGAAGATGCAGAGGACAGGAAGAGATGGAAATGGATGATCAGCTGTGGCGCCCCCAAGCAGAAGCAGCCGAAAGAAGAAGAAAAACTGATACAGTATGCAGACGATCACTTTTTGGCATGACATTACCTCCCTGAGGGTGTGTTCATGTCTAAACTAAAGCTAGATTGTTGCACCATACATAAGAGTGCACAGCAGCAATATAAGTGTTTTGAATTAGATTTACCGATCAGTAACCTGTTGGGTCTCTATCTTAATTACAAGATATGTACCAACATGTTATTCATTATCAAGTTCTACTAACTAAAGGCTTTCAAAAAGTGGTGGGGATGACATGGGCTACAACAAAAAGTAGTGGTGACATACCCACCATGTCCCCAACATAAATGACACACCTCTGCTGTCCATAACATGGAACATTTAAGATCTGACATTGCAACTACAATTTGTCTTAGTCTAAGACAAACCATGGAAGTTGCAGTGTTTGATTTTAGTTTCCCTTTGTTAGGATCTGCAGAAGTGTGTTTTAGAAATTGACAGTTACTGTCATTTCCCTTAGTAGAGTAGGGCAGGCTACAATTACATGTACATACATCTTATACAAAAACAAAAGCAATGATATGTACATTCAAACACCTTTTTTACATGTGATGGTTTCAGCCACTTGCACGTTTCTATTCTATTCACAATCTGTGAATAGAATAGAATAGAATAGTAATGGAAAATTGTATTTCGCAGTTCATCTGTGGGTGTGCACTGATGACATATTTAAATCGCTTGCTACAAGCAACACCACTAACACTTAAATTGGGGTTAGTAGTTACAAAAAAGACAGGCGAACATAAATAACTTACCCTGCTATGCAATTGCAATGAGCGCCAATGACGTCTCTGTCTTGTTTCATGATGATCCACGTCTTTAGTGGCGTTTCACCGGACCTTTGAGAGTGGTTAACCTAGCAACGCTAAGTAAACAACCATAATGTTAACGTAGAGAGGCGCCACAACTTTGAATGTTTGTTAATAGGTTAATCCACAGAACAAGGAACAATAAAAGAAAAGCCACTCACCCTGGCAAAAACCAAATGACAGTCATTGCGGAGCACCTTGGTACTGAGGTCGTGGACCCAACCGCGAACAAAAAAGTAGCATGACTCCATAATTTCTATGCTTTCATTTGTTTTCTTGACTCGAAGGATGTCTGGAGGACAAGGTAGTTGCTTTTATCAACTTCCTCAAAGTCTTTAAATTCAGTTGAAAACTCGCTCCTCTTCATAACACAAGGATCATATCCAACATATCTTGTTACTTTCTGTTTACACCTTTCTCTCGGCTAAACTAGCACAGTACGGGTGTTCCTCCATCTTGTCCATCTTGCTCTTCACTTCCTGCCCTCCTTCTGAATTTCACGCATCATCGGAATCGCGTGACTGCAAACATCGTATCTGTGCAATGCGGCTGGGTAGCGCATGATGTCGAATTGGGTCGTGCTGAGCAACCCGGCTGGGTAATGCGTGATGTTGAATTGAGTTGCGCTGAGCAACCCGGCTGAGTACCGTGTGATGTCCAATTGGGCCATGCTGAGCTATCCAGCTGGGTAGAGCACGATGTAGAATTCGTCAGTGCGTGCGACACAACTGGATAGTGCGCGAAACCAGCCTGGTCAGCACATGAAACCAGCCTTATCAGCATGTGCAACCTGACTGTACTATTATTAGACAGCACATGATTACCTCTGGTTGGCCCAGCTTGACTGGATAGTGCAGGGCAGCTGGATAGGTGGTATCTATGCTGGTCAAGCTTTTAAATTGTTTGGCCTCCCATAATCAGCCAGTCAGGGACAATCAAGTTTGTAGGGCTGGCCTGCAGGCCGGTCCAGCCGATAAAGCAAGGAGGAGTGTACAGGTTAATATGGGTTTGCAGATATGTTGGTGCAGTTCCTTTATTTGCTCATTATTGCCGAATCTCAGCAAGAAGCAACCAGATATAGATGCAATTCGCACAGGGCAGTGCAGTGAGCATTATTAGGACGGTACTGCTCTGGGGGTAGTATTGCACTGGTTCATTTTGCAGGTCCCCATTTACTCAAACTCACACAAATCTGGTAAATGAGTCGGTGTAGTGACATCAACAGCATTAACAGCAGCTGCAAATACAATTGCAGCAAAATAACATGCTGTGTCTGATGCCTCATAATTGTTAGAATGGCCCATTAAATGAAAATGTATGATATTTTGTTTAAGCACTGGTACCAGACAAGACTTTCCATCTTCCAACCCACTTGTTTTCTTTGCATAGCGCATGGCACGCAAAAATAAGATCTGACCACTATGCAGATACAGTGCATAGAAGGTAATGCAGAACAGAATGGAATAGAATAGATACTGTACGAACTGTATTCTTCAGGATCAGCTGAGGATTCGAAGTGTAACTAGAACTTGTTGCTACTTTTTATGTTATCCAGCAAGGGTGTCATATATTTCCATTTTGGACAGGCCACCGATGTGGCATGACACAAAAATAAACCATTCATTCATTCATACAAAAAACAAACAAACAAAAAAACCCTACATGTATTATTGCAGCATCATGCCAACTTTAGACATGATATAACCCTAGTCCAGGGGTGGGCAATCTTATCCAGAAAGGGCCAGTGTAGGTGCAGGTCTTTGTTCCAACCAAGCAGTTACACACCTCTGTCTCCTAATCAAGTTCCTCAGCAAAGACTCCCACATCGACCCTTTCTGGATAAGATTGCCCACCCCTGCTCCTAGTCATACACAGACTGGTTCGTATGATTTATGCCACAGTGTGACATATTCTGACATATTGTGCAGTTAATAACAAATGCTGCTGCTAGGCTTTTAACCAGTACTAGGAGAAGCAACCACGTTACACCAATCCTTGCTGGCCTTCTGGTTACCTGTGAGTTTTAGAATTGATTTTAAGATTTTATTGCTTGTTTTTAAAGTCTTGAACGGTCTGGTTCCTGCCTATATCTTTGTTCTGCTAACTCCCTATGAGCCTGCTTGCTGCTTGAGATCCTCCAGCAGGCCCCTGCTAATGGCTCCAAAATCTCGACTTGACACTAAAGGTGACTGGGCCATTGCTGTTCAGGCCCCTCGTGCCTGGAGATCTCAGGCAGGCAAACCCGGTGTCCTCCTTTAAATCTCTTCTTCAGACTCACTTTTATCTTATGGCTTTTTCTTAATTGATGGTAGTTGTTGTAATTATTTATCTTGTTTATATCATAAGTTCTGGATCTTATTTACTTTTATTATGTTTTTATTGTAAAGCACTTTGTAACTCTTTTTGAAATCTGCTATATAAATAAAATTATTATCATTATTATTATTACTACGTTAATTAGTATTGTGCATATTATGTTAGACGGCCTATGACTTTTTGTGATTATTCTGTGGCATAATACCAGGTGTAAATGGGGTCTAAGATGAGAAACAACCCCATTGTTAAGCAGAGTTGTTGAGCACTGTATGGTGACATAACTCACCTAGCAATTCAAAATAAAAATTTAATACTTACACAGTTATATATTACACATAAGCAGCCTGTAATAAGATTGTTTTTCTCTTGTGTCACCAAGATGTGCATATTTGCTGGAAGTACATTTTTTACATTATAAGTTAACAGACGCAAAGAAGACAATGGTGTGCAAGGGATTCGAGCGACGAACAATCAACTGAAAAGCGACAACATATAGTTCCTTTGTGCAGTCGTCTGTGATTCATTCTTAAATCAATATGGGGTCTCTCTCAACACTTACCGTTCTTTTTTCATTAATATCCAAATTAGTTTTTGTCGAAGTTTATAACAAAATAGAAAACATTTGGTGCTATTAACATATTAATTTTTGTCAGCTATCAAATGTGATGATTCGGTGGTCCTGGTTGTCCCAGTGCCATATCTTCAATGTCCATCGTTTGCACCCACCTTGAGCTCCTGCAGTTTGAGCCGCAGGTGGATAAGTTTCATCACTGTGTCCTTCTGCCGTTCCGAGTGTTCTGGCAGCTCCAGGATCAGCCTCTTACACTCCTCTATGGCCTGCTCCAGCTGCTCGATGTCTGACGCCACAAACGAACCCTGCAACCGCCAAACACCTCAGAAAACATACACATGTACATTCACGCACACAAACTTGCCACCTATGAACACTTGCTATGCACTCACAACTGCAACAGATAAATGTAGGCCAGTTTGATACGCCATGTTTTTTTGGGTGAGATGAATAGTAGGAAAAAATGCATTTCTTACCACAGGCCTCGAGAAGTGGTCCTCAGCCAACCCAAGGTCCATGGTCCGATCTGGAGACTGGGTTCTGGTGTCAGAGAAGAGCTCGGGTCTCACCTCTAACAAGACAGGGACAGAGGACAAACTATTGTATTCACTGTACGCGTACAAGCTGTGCTCCGACAAGTGCACTCAGGCACGCAGGCTAATTCCTCACACATGACTGCAGTAAGCCAGGACAACCCTTGAACTGAAACACGTAATTAAATAAGTCTATGAGGACAGTAGCTGACAAGACGGAGTGGTAGAAGACTCAAAGACTCATGTGTATTTGCCAGTTCAGGTATTGTGTACCAGAATCAGTTACCAGAGAAGGGCCATAAGGGTTTTACTGAGGCACTAAAGATTGCTGCTTCATGTAATTGCCCTGCAATTTCACAAGCAAGTCTGATTCCTAAAATCACAAACCAAACAAAAGAAAGAGACACTGACAGACAGAATTAACAGACGTGCATTTTCCAAGAACGATAAAACTCTCATCTATGCAATCATAACAATGAACTAAAAATCTTTGTCAATTTTGGCAACAAAAAAAAAATCTCCTACAGTGTATCAAACTTAAATATCCATACAATGTATCACGAATAAAATGTATGGATGTGTGAATACTTATTTTATGTACATGTACTTTCCATGTAAATGTGTTTAATTTGTGGAAATCTGCATGTTATCTCAACAGTTATCCTTCAGTTGAGTGCATGCATCAACACACCGAAACAAGATTCCTGTCTCAGATGTGCTCTCACAATGGTCTCCACAACCGTTAACCTGTTTTTGAGAAAACGTCCAATTCACAACATATGTTGACATTGATATTTTACTGGTACAACATAATGCTCAGATGGTTAACTTGAGGCACCATAAAAAATAGCTGAAAACTTCAATGGACACATCCCCTGCTCCATTTTTAGCAGAAAGCTATTTTTTGTACAGACAATCTACTACTACTACTACTACTACTACTACTACTACTACTGCTTTCGGCATTTGGCGTTAGGGGGCGCCACAGCGGATCATCCGTTTCCATCTCTTCTTGTGCTCTACATCTTCCTCTGTCACACCAGCCACCTGCATGTCCTCCCTCACCACATCCATAAACCTCCTCTTTGGCCTTCCTCCTCTCTTTCCTGGCAGCTCCATATTCAACATCCTTCCCCCAATATACCCAGCATCTCTCCTCCACACATGTCCAAACCATCTCAATCTTGTCTCTCTTGCTTTGCTTTTTTTTTGTACAGACAATATATATTGAACTATAAAGGCGTTGCTACTGATTCCCACATTTGGGATTAAATGAGGAATTCCGACTAGAATTAGCAAGTGCAAAGGTTAAAGCTGTACTGTGTTGTAGGATTATCCCAACCAGACTGTTGCACATTAGCTCTTAAAGGGACAGCAGCACAAATCATACAAGCATGCATGTTCAAATAGGACTGCCAACATGCTTCTGTCTTTCCAGGGGACAAATACTGCATATATACTGTTACATTTCCAGGTCTACTGTTAATTTTAGATTTAAGGTGTGACTCAAGTTTAAATTTAAGTTTATTCTTCTAAGGTCTGCATACACTGTGAATTTTAGATTTAGATTTTTTTCAATTTAATCTGTTATGTCATACTCTTTAGCTTTTCTTGAGGTTGAACTGATGCCTGAGCATTTCATTTCCAGCAATGCCGCTGTACTGCATTCGACAAATAACACAACATGAACTTTAAAAACAGGTCTTAGGAAAACACTGAGCATAAATGCCTATAAGACCTTAAATTGTTGCATGAAGTTTGTCTACCACCTTCCAAATAGCATGTATGTAAACTGCATAGGGCAGAACAATATATCGTTTCAGAATCGACATTGTAATGTACACATGAGTAGTGGTCATGTCGCAAAGGATGCAATGTGAGGGCTCATCAGTCATGTTAGAGTTAAACTCTTATTGCTTGATAGAAAATGAAGCCTACTGAAGTCTGTTTTGTTATGACTACTCCCCCCCCCCTTTTTTTTTCCTCCCCAATTGTACATGGCCAACTACCCCACTCTTCTGAGCTGGAGCCGTCCTGGTCTCTGCTCCACCCCCTCTGCCGACCCGGGGAGGGCTGCAGACTACCACATGCCTCCTCCGATACATGTGGAGTCGCCAGCTGCTCCTTTTCACCTGACAGTGAGGAGTTTCACCAGGGGGGCGTAGTGTGTGGGAGGATCATGCTATTCCCCCCAGTTCCCCTCCCCCCAAACAGGCGCACTGACTGACCAGAGGAGGCGCTAGTGCAGTGACCAGGACACATACCCACATCCGGCCTCCCACCCGCACACACGGCCAATTGTGTCTGTAGGGACGCCCGACCAAGCCCGAGGTAACACGGCGATTTGAACCGCCGATCCCCGTGTTGGTAGTCAACTGAATAGACTGCCATGCCACCCAGACGCCCTGTTATCACTACTTTTGAAGAAACATATTGTCATGCATATAATTTCATTTGATTTAATGACTTCCTGGACAACTATCTTACTTCCCCAACTAAAATCACCTGCTAGATCAATCTGCTAGAGCTCTGGCCCAAATTCTTTTTGAATGGAAATCAATACCTGCATATATCTGGCGAAATTATGCAACAGAGAGAGAGAGAGGGAGAGAGATTTTTTTTTTTAAATATCATATACTATAGCTCCACCATGAGGCTGTTATGTCCAAAGAACGGTCTGGCACCAAGTAAAATTTCAATAATGCAAAAGGTTAATTTTCCACCTTACCAACAATGCCAAAAGGTCGTGGTTCGTTACCTGCATACACCTCAGAACAAAACTGTTGTGCTGGTACAGGCTAGCGTCTCAGCGCTGGCAAGAGAGAGGAATGGAGCAGGAAAAACCAATGCACCCCGGTGATGTAAGCTCAACTAAGTGTTGGCTCAAGCAGGCTGCTGAACAAAATGTGATCAAACGAGTCTTTGATTCCCAAAATCTAAAATATGGGAAGTGCCTCCAGTATTACCGCAATGATGCTCATGTCTCACTTCCTCTGGTTAAGCTACTTTCAATTTCCTCTACTCACTGGCCCAGAGCGACTTCCAAAAACCCCACTATCCTCATCTTGGAGTGGGGATGATAAGTTCCAACACAAACTGAATGTGAATAAACAGAAGGCATTTTATTTTTCTGCCTTTTGTTGCTTTCATTAGAGTCAGCCATACTCCAGCTACATCTAGACCTCTGCTCTCTTGAAAGTCTCCTCAAAATGTTAGAAGCATTGAGTGCTGCACAGTGGTAGGGGGAACAAGTTTACTTCTACAAAATAAAGGACACTTCTGCAAAGCGCAAAACCATGTTCTTAGATACACCCCCGCATTGCGGAATCAGTCTATCGAGTAAGAGAAACATTGCAAAAACCAATATCTTGCCGTGCTGCTTATAATATCTCCTTTCAATCCCGAGTGTCAGTTAATAAATTATTATTCCCAGTATCCATTAGAAACATAGTCCACATCCCAGTAATTGCTTCCTTATTCATCAAGGACTGGGAAATGATTTAGTACACTAGTAATATTTAGTCATACATTTAGTAATAATTATTGTCTACAGAGTACAGGGCCAGGTATATTCAAACCAAATTTGCCATCTACTTGTTGGCGATCTTCAGCAAAGTGGCGGAAAAGACAAAAGTACCATCCACAGCCAAAATGTACTTTCATTAAGTCAGTTGGTTTTGTTAATTGTCCACCCTGATTAGCGCTCATGCTGATGATGTATGGTGCTGTGTTGAGTTTCTTGAGTCGGGGTTGTTTTTCACTGTGGGGGAGCCGGAGTAACCCAATCAGGTAAACCTCAAATGTCACAAGACGGGAGACAGAAATCTGCTGTGCCCTTAGAAATTCCAACATCTCTTACTTGTTTTCAATTTCAAATAAACCATTTATTTTATTTCTTCTTTCAGCGGTTCAGATTACAGCCTAAAATGCAGTCATCTAAGTCTGCATCCATAGTTTAAGTAATGGCACACAAAGCCAACATTGCAGAGTGCACTGCAGACTGAATGCCATCTCATATTAATACTGACTATGCTTACATGTAGACTGATAATATAATCATGAACCCAAGGCACTACTCAAACTTTTTGAAAAGGTCATGTAAACACCTTTATCTGATTTTGATTGAGGTAAAGTCAAATTAATGATTAAATTTTACACTTCTTTGCCTACCAACATGGGGCTTGCCGGTTCGAATCCCCGTGTTACCTCCAGCTTGGTCGGGCGTCCCTGCAGACACAACTGGCCGTGTCTGCGGGTGGGAAGCCGGATGTGGGTATGTGTCATGGTCACGGCACTAGCGCCTCCTCTGTTCGGGGGCAGGGGGTACTGGGGGGAATAGTATGATCCTCCTACATGCTACGTCCCCCTGGTGAAACTCCTCACTGTCAGGTGAAAAGAAGCGGCTGATGACTCCACATGTATTGGAGGAGACAAGTGGTAGTCTGCAGAGAAGGGTGGAGCAGCGACCAAGATGGCTTGGAAGAGTGGGGTAATTGGCCAAGTACAATTGGGGAGAAAGAGGGGGGAAAAAGCCACCAAAAAAAAAAAATCACTTCTATTAAGCTACATTGCACATACCGTTGTTGTCTGTGCAGACAGACAACAACAAAACACCATGGAGATACGTCATCTTACCCTTCAGGCACAATCAATTCACGGTGCAGAACTCCTCCGTCACACCAGACAATTTCAGCGACGGAGGAGGCTGGTATATACCACAATTTTCTGTGCTGCAGTCACAGCAGGATTCGCAAGGCAGCGCGAGGTGTGGTGCAACCCGAAAAGTGTTGACTAATGGGAAAATGTAGTCCGCGGGACATTTGACGATGACAAATGGCTTGCCAACTTCAGAATGTACTGGGGAACATTTGATATGATCTGTGACCGCCTATGACCCAGTCACGTATAAGACACCCAGCTCAGGTGGGCAATATGTGTGGAGAAGCGGGTCGCAGTTGCCCTGTATTGGCTAGCCACTGGGTCAGGATACCGAACCGTTGCACATCTCTTTGGGATGGGAAAAGCGACTGTGTGCGTGATTGTGCATGAAGTTTGCACCACTTTGTCTGCACTGCGAAACAAGTACTTCAGGCTTGCAGTGGGTGATCACCTGCAAAGCATCATTCGTGACTTTAAAACAAGGTGAATATTACTTGAATATTAATATTAGCACCGCCTAGATTACGGTGATAGTCACATAAACATGAAGTGTTTAGTTGTGAACCTAGGAACTGAAATAAGGAATTGATTAGAACTGATAAGACACTGTAAGGACAAGCGATAACAAGAATCCCAATGTCCCTGTACTCGCACTGGTTTTAGTATATGGCGAAATACACTTTCTATTCTATTCTAGGTGGGGTTTTCTTTGTCTGTCCAGGGACTATTGTTCTCCATTTTTTAGGTCGTCTTTCCTCTTGTTGCATGTGGGTTTTGAACTTCCGTGCTCAGAATCTGACGTTAACATGAGTTGTGCTGTGTTGTGTTGCGTGTGAGTGACGTAATGGACAGTCTGAAATCCAATTTGAGTGGCTAGAGCATCCAGACTGAGACACATCTTTAGAAATCCGATTTGAATCAGATATGAAAGCACCCCCGAATGTGGCTCAAACGCAATTTGCAAAGATCAGATTCCAATATATTTTTTGCTGTTCAGACTACATAAAAGAAATCAGATTCCAATCTGGATTTGCCAAAAATCCAATTTGGGCTGCCAGTCTAAACAGGGTATAACTGTATGTGGTTGGGAATACGTGACCACTGTGATGCATCGGCAAGAATGCAAGGATGTTATCTTCAAAGATGTTTATTGACAGCAACTGGTGGGTGTGTATGTGTGGTTATTTCTCTGGACGCACATGAACACAACAGGTCTTTAGGGGGACAGGAGAAAAATATAATCAGGCTCGCCCTTAATGTCTACGGTAAGCCTTAGGTCGCTGGCTTTTGGTCCGTCACTTAAACAGGTCCAACGTTCTCATAGAAGTTAAGGAAAGTTCCACCCCACAACGGGAGGTGGTACCAATGGTGATCTACACACACACACACCCATTTGGAACCTTTCTAACACATCCTCCAGTGCTGAAGTTTTTCGACCCCGCAAAGCCTGTCGAAAATACTGTGATGCCAGAAGCAGTGGACTCGGAGCGGTTTTGCTACAGGAGAGTCAACCCGTTGCCTTCTCATCCAGGTCACTGACTGGCGCAGAAATGCACTATGCACAAATTGAAAAGGAGACGCTCTCCATTGTGCATGCCTGCATCAAGTTTCACAACTACATAATTGGAACGCATGTCACAGTATACAATGACCACAAGCCTCTCAAAGAGATCTTTAAAAAAAATCACTGCTTTCTACCTCCAGGCGCATCCAGAGAATGCGTCTTCGACTACAATTGTATGATTTAGCAGTCAAGTACAGGAGAGGAAAGGACATGGAGCTACCTACCACGCTGTCCAGAGCACAGCTTCCAGAGAACATGCCTGAGATGGATAGCCTAGAGTGTGTCTCCATGCTCAACTTTGTTGCAGTTAGTAACCAGAAGTACACAGAACTGCAGGAGTGCACAAAAGAAGAGCTAAGCTGTCTCCAACAGATAATTCAGCATGGCTGCCCAGAACACAGACGGGCAGTGCCAATTCCTGTTCAACCATATTCAAAGCTCAGCGTTTTCGATTTTTACCGATTTTCACCAAAAAATACCCAGATTTTTAAACTGATTTTCACCCGGATTTTATGTTTCCACGGATCCAAAAGTTGTTCCTTTTCGTGTGAGGTTATGTAACAGTGTCCTCTTGTGGCGAAATTCGGCATGCTGGATGGCTTTGAAAAATAAAAACTGAAAACGCTGAGCCTTGACCGTATTGGGACACGAGAAGCCAGCTTGTGCTATCTGACGGAGTTGTATACAAAGGACTACGTATAGTAGTGCCCCCCACCATGCAAGAGCACATGCTAAGGCTTATACACCAATCTCACTTAGGGATAGTGAAGAGTAAACAGCGAGCCCATGAAGCGCTGTACTGGCCACGCATGAGTGCTGAAATCCAAGAAATGGTCAGAAATTGCAGAAGTGTGCTGATTTCCAAAACAAACTGCCCAGACAACCACTCAAGCCAACAGAAATGCCAGAGCTGCCATTTGAGGAGGTGACATCAGATCTGTTTGTCCTCCTAGTGGAATACTACTCAAAATTTACTGAAGTAAACGAACTTAAAGACAAGTGCAGTCATACCACCATAGAAACTCTGAAAGCTCAGTGCAGCAGGCACGGCATCCCTGCCACTCTACCGACAGCGGCGCACCTTCTCGTCTCCCATGTCGTCCGCCTCCATGGGATCCCCCTGGACATTTGTCTCTGACCGTAGTCCCCAGTTCACTTCCAAGATGTGGCAGGCCTTCTGTAAGGGGATTGGGGCCACGGTCAGCCTCTCCTCTGGGTATCACCCCCAAGACCAATGGGCAGGCAGAGCGGGCCAATCAAGCCCTGCAGGCGGCTTTGCATTGCGTTACCATCAGCAACCCCGCCTCCTGGAGCAAGTACCAGCCCTGGGTGGAGTACTTGTTCAACACCCCCTGTCCAAGCTCCTCCACCCCCCAGGGTCCTCGACGGTGGTGACATGGTCTGGGATGTCGACGGGCTGCTCGCCGTACGCCGCCGGGGGCTTGGGTACCAATAACTGGTGGACTGGGTTGGCTATGGGCCCGAGGACCGCAGCTGGGTTTCCCGGTCCTACCTGGCCGACCTCGCACTCCTGGAGGAGTTCTATCGGGCCCACCCCAACGCCATCGGACGGTCGCCCGGTGTCTCCCGTAGGAGGGGGGGTCCTGTTGTGGTTACACCGCCCCGAGCTGCCTCCCCGGCACGTTCAAGCCACTCCCCCAGCTCGGACGTGCTGGAAACATCCGAGCGCTCGGCTTGCGCTCTGAGGAGACGAGTGCTGCGCTGCACCAGGTGTTTGCCATCATCCATCAGGCACACCTGCGGCAATCAGGCAACCCTCTACAAGAAGCCTCCCAGAACGTCTCTCCATGTTTCGACGTACTGAACCCTGCGACTCTCCCTCCGCGACTTCCACGGCTCCCTCGCTCCTCGTCCCCAGCTACCTTCACGTTTTCCCCGGACCTCTCTGGCGATCTCCCTCCGCGACTTCCACAGCTCCCCGCGTCTCCCTCGCTCCTCGTCCCCAGCGACCTTCACGTTTTCCCCGGACCTCTCCAGCGATCTCCCTCCGTGTCTCTCTCCCTGGACCCCTCCTTTCGGACTTGACTTCCTGGCTCTTGGACCCGGACTTCCTCGGACAACCCCTCGCTCTACGGATTTGGACATTGGTAGCTAGGCGCACGCACATCATCTCAACCACCCCCACCTGAGATTCCCCTGTTACCATCCCTGTGGCAGTGTCGTTTGTTTTTCCTGCACTAAAATCGCCCATCGGGTTATCCTGGTGCTCTCTGTCTGTCTGTCCTTTGGGTTTCGCTACACTGGCCTCTGGTCTTCATTCGAGACATGTAACAGAAACGATTCTAATGATTATGCAAAATGATCACGGTCAGGTCAAATAATTGCGATTATGTAATAATTGTGACAGCCTTGCAAGCCCACCATACTGTAAGGTCAACACCTACTGTGTCTTTTGTGTGCTTTTAGACATTGCCAGTCCTGATTCCTTCGGTGAAAGATGTGCACAGAAAACATAGTGGACATTCTATGAACTTTATCTCATAAAAGATGACTAGGTTGAACATCCTATACATCAATAATTGCAGTTGTGTGATTTTGGACTATTTGACAATAGATGCATAATGAGAGGTTGTTTTTTTTTAAACTTTTTTACAAATTAGCTTGGATTAATTGTATTATGTAACTTAGATTAAGCGGACTGACTTTCTCTTCAGGGTATATTTACTTTAGTTCAACTTCCATCCAGAGTGGCAGTTTGTAAAACTATGCTTTTAGAGTTGCCTATACACCATACACTGTTTCAACAAAAGCCTGCATGTTAGCTATTTCCCCCCCCCACTGCTGAGCTCTGCACCACTGCTGAAATGCAGCACAAAGCCTTGGAAACTTCCGCAAATGTTTAGTAATAGAGCTAGTACGATGCAAAATCATAAATGCATAGAGTTAAACGCCTTTAGGAAAGGTTTTCTTACATAGGCAAAACTGTTAATATGGTGCTTGAGTGAAGTAAGACTTTATCCTCGATGTTTCTTGTATGATTTACCTTGAGGGGACTTCAGAGAGGCTTACCATGCTGTGTGGGTATCTTCCCATCTTGGAGACCATCCTCTTCCTCCCCACGGTCAAAGGGGTTGAGGCGGCCTTGACGGAAATGGGCAAGTTTCTCATCATACTCCATCTCAGTCGCTAAATCTAGAAAAAAAATATTGGCTTAATTACAAACACACCAAGACAATAGGAACGTTCCTCATGTTATTATGAACCAGGGATAATAACATGTTCATAATAACATGAGGAACGTTCCTATTATGAATAGGAAATTTCCTCATGTTATTATGAACCTCATGTTATTATGATGAGGTGAGACCTTTAATCAGGCAGATGCCTGGCTCGCGAAGAATATAGTCAGATTATCTTTGCAAAATCCAGCTACACACAAACAACTGAAACTACAGCTAAAAGGTCTAACCAAGATGAAGATTAACAAAGATTACAGAAAATTTCCGACATGATCCTGGTCATTTTTTCCCCCTGAAATTTGACTGGAGAATGAATGTATGTTTTGTATGTGATAGCCTAAATATGCAGCCTAAGTGATCATGCTGATATACTAAAAAAAAATACAGCAAAACAGAAACTCTTCAAACTCCTCCGAGTTGTTTTGAAGCCCACCCTGCCCTCTGTGTGGGAGGTCAGAGGGTACACAAATAGGTCAATAAGAGGAGCCAAAGTCTATACTAGTCAATCAAATCAGAACAAGACACTATGACCATGCATTTCCTTGCACAGCGTTTTTATGCCAACTTCCTCTTTATCGTTTATAATTTGGACAGGGTTTGCAGGCAGTTTGATGAAATTAAAGCTGATGTCTGGGGACCCAACTGGAAACATTTTTCAATGAAGTAAATGGGGAGGGGGGGGGAACCGCGCACGTTACAAAGTGTCTTCATCCAAGAGTGGATGTAAAGTGCCACGATGTAACATTTCATTGTGTCGCCTGATGTACACCTAAACAACACCGAGTTACTCTAATTTAGCTTTATCTTATTAGCCTAATCAAATTCAACATTGCTTATTGCATAACTTGATTTTCATATAGAGAAGAACAGATCATCATTCAACTGGGCTATCAAGGGATGGCAAATCGTGCAGGAGGAGGGACTCGTCCCCATCGCCTGACCCAGCACCCAGTTCTCAGGGAGGTTAAATGACACCATCTTTGCTGCTCCACGGATTGGGGCAGTGGATACGTAACACGAAACACACTGGCATGACTCTGGCGCTAAAGACGGGCAGATGCGACTGGTTTCGTCAGCCAGGCAAGAAAAAACGAAACCCTGATGCTGAGAAGTCAACAGCCAGCGCTAGCTAGGCTAGCTAGCTAGCTAGCATTGCTGCCTTGGGTACCGACGTTACAGCGAACCACCGCCAGCTAACACAGCGTAACATCGGTCTGTGGCTTACCCCCATCGTCCGCCTCGTTCGCGGCAAGGCAGCGGACACTCGCCCGGTTAAAAAAACCAGAAATGTTCGAGCCAAATCTGGCGTTAAGCGACGCTAACGCTCAAAGCTGTACGATTGTTGTTATTCATGTCAGCCGTAAACCGAGAGACTGGTTTCCCCGCAGACGGGCAGGTTGTCAAGGAGCGACACCTAGTGGACAGTCGCGGCGCCGCCGCAGTATTTAGATCACCCGGCGTTTCAAC
Organism: Lampris incognitus; assembly: GCF_029633865.1. NCBI lineage: Eukaryota > Metazoa > Chordata > Actinopteri > Lampriformes > Lampridae > Lampris > Lampris incognitus. The sequence goes on from NC_079214.1 coordinate 60,179,442, forward strand.
TTGATCTCCAGAGTCACGATTCTTTATGTGTTACGTCGTACAAGAGAGTAAAACCCTTGTGTTTCGGCTCCTCAACACTGCAGCAACAAGCGCAATAAAATGCCAGCTGGATCTGTACATTTTGCAATTCGAGTTGTGCACATTCTGTAATTCAAGTTTTTATGGGTTTTGAAGGCTTGGTACGGGACGGTGCATATCATTCGGGCAGGCATTTTACAGCATGACATTATCAGGACAGCATACAGTATTATTGACTTGGTTTAGCTGCAGTTTTGGTGTGCAGCCAGAAGAGGTCCCATGACGATATTATATGTTCATGCCAAGCACCCAATCTGTTTAGCATGCATTCAAAGGATCCGGTTCCTACGATTGCATTAAGTCGTTCCTTAACTTCTTGGATTTTAAACGTTTTCCAATGTTATTGTATAATTCTGTCAGCTCTTATAACAACCACCAAGATAATGAAAACGCACATTTTGATATACTACCTATATTTGAGACTCAGCCCCTTGTGGACATAACTAAGGTGATATTGGAATTGATGACCTGTGCCATTCATTACATATTTTTAAAACGTTGAGCCACAATAGCCCAACTTGATTGTACTCCCAAATACAATGTATTAATGAGTCTATTTCCTTATTACACTTCTAGCAGTTAACTACTTGTCCGACCCATTTGTCGTGTACAAGTATTTGTGTGAAATGTAAAATTTTATACATTTTGCTTTAGCTCCTCTCATGTAAGTAATTACTATTACCTGTCAAGATTTTCAGCTTTTTTTTTGGGATCAATTTCTTTGCCCAGTTCATTCTGTCATTTATTTATTTAAAGAAAAACCCGTTTATTTGGGAAGGGACAATGTACATTAATCAACATTTGAACAAATGTAAATGTACCCCAGTTAGTTTAGAGGCTAGTTTCCATTGGCAGTCCCTTTGCCTGATGTTGCTAGGCATCTTAGGATAATAAAATAGTACAAATAATACAACATGTGCAGTAGGTAAAGAACATATGACGATATGATATATAAAAACTAAAAAAGAAAAAGAAAAAAAGAAAAAGAAAAAGAACATACAACATAGTTAATATACAAGAAAAACAAGAGTAAACAAACAAGAAAATATATACAGAATATACAAATAATGTAGAAAAAGATAGTGATGATAATATAGAATATATATAAAAAAGCAGACATACAACACAGCTAATGTACAATACAGTTAAAGAACATGTTAAAGGAGTGTACGAATAGCATCAATGTTGACATTGTTCGGTCCTAATAAGCAAATTCTTGACATTACACTTAAATGAATAATAGGATGGGGACTTTCTAATTGATTGTGGTACTGAGTGCCATTGATGTGATGCTCTAAAGGAGAAGACGGCCTGACTAAATGCACTTCTGCTGAGTGGGATTGCGCAGTCCCGTCTAGCTGCACCTCTAGTAGTTCTGTCTGTGATAGAATTGAAGTTGACAGAGGAGGAGGAGCTTAACAATGCATGATCTTATAAACTAGGCAGACATTTTTGTATTTGATGAGGTTTTCCCAGCTAAGTAGATTATACTTTTTTAGAATATGGCAACGGTGAAAACTGAATGGCTTCTTGTCTAAGGTTGTGAGTGCTTGTTTGTATAATGATTCCAGTGGGTTTGATGCTGTAGAGTATGTTAGACCAGCTTATCAGACAATTGGTAATGTAGAAAACAACCATTGAGTGGAAGTATATCTTTGCTGCCTCGGTTGATAGGAAGTCTCTGGTAGACCTGAAATTTGTCAAACTAAACTTTAATTTATTGCAGACCCTTTTCATGTGGGTTTTGAAGCTGAGGTTTGAATCTATGTGTACTCCTTGGTATTTGTATTCTGAGGCAACTTGTAGTCTCTCTACCTGGGTGAGAATATCTTGCTCTACATTTATGCTGTTGCCTTATGAGAAAAACATACAAACTGTTTTCGACACATTCACTTGCAGACAACATTGATTAAGCCAGGATGTGACCTTCAATATAACATCTGTTAAGTTGATTGCAACCTCTTCTGTAGTTTTACCATGAGTAAAAATAACTACCATCAGCATACATTAAGGTGTTACATTTTCCACACACAGAAGGTAGCGCATTAATGTACATGTTGGAGAGGATTGGACCCAGTATAGAGCCCTGTGGGACACCAGTTGATAGATCGAGAGAATAAGATGTATAATTATCGATTCTGACAAGTTGGGAGCGAGATGAGAGGTAGGATCTGATGAGGTTGGCAAATTCTGTGGAAAGATTGAATTTGAGTAGTTTATGCAGTAGGATGTTATAGCTGCATCCCAGCACAATCATTACTCACAAACAGGATGGCTGACTTACAGAATTCAGAGGCTTTCTAGCATTCCTGTGGGAGCTGAACGTAATCTGATATGTGATTATCATTAATAATATTCTCAAATCTAGGTAGTGTGCATTTCCTTATTTGCAATTATTTCCAGAAGTCACATCTGTCTCTATGGCCATATCGCTCGCTACATTTGGTACATTTGAATACAAGTATGCCCAGTGGGCAATTTGTAAAAAAATTCACAGGTGTCTGGCAGGGACAACCATCTTGGTGGGTCAAGACGGGGGATGCTTCAAAAAAGCACAATCAGCTTTACCATTAGAATTTTTTACACTGTGTATTTACACACTATTTGAGAGCTCTGAAAAAACCAACAAAACATTTATCTAGTCTTATGGTTCAGTTTTGTGATAGACTCCCATTTTGTTTACATTACAACAGTATTCTCTTTTAGTAATTCTATCGTCATTATACTTTTGACTGTGTTAAGAATTCCTTTTACTGTAATATTCATTCACTACAATGTCCACCGAACATTACACACCACACACTTGAAGGACTTCAAGAGAACAATACATGTTTTCATGTCAAATTGGAGTGATTTTATGAGTAAAAAAACAATCTGTCACAATAATAACACCGAAAAAGGGATTGGTTAGTACAAGAATGGCCATTTGGACTTTAGAGCATGTCTCTTCACTCCTTTGAATTTGATGATAGGAAGGAGTCCCAATGCAACCAAAGGCAAGGTTACTGGTGCGCAAACTTCTAATATGGAGAGAATTCCAATATCATTAATAGATGTACTACTAATATATGTACTAATGTTCCTTGATTAAGATATATCACACAACAGCACTAACCCAACGTGCTTGTGTGTGTGTGTGTGTGTGTGTGTGTGTGTGTGTGTGTGTGTGTGTGTGTGTGTGTGTGTGCGATCTTCTTTGAAAAATCCCATGTTTTGACATGTACACATGTTTTCTGTTCCCTGTTGGGGGATCAGTGCCCTTGGTCTTCCTTTACTAAACAATGCTTTCCCAGTACCCTATGTGGACTAAGCTCAAAGCAGTATTTGTTAGAAAATTTCTGTGAAAACGTATCTATTAGGAAATGAATGAGCTGCTAAAAAGGCTGTGTACTAATGACCTGCAAGTTTTTATGTAATAGTTATGTTTGCAAACGGTGGGAGAACTTGCCTTCGTGTCAGTGACTTAGCCTGGTGGTTAGCGTGTGGTGAGTATGTTCATCAGCTAACTTACTGGCTCTGGGGGAAACACAATCCTCTGTGGGGTGCATTCATTAGCTCTGACAAACCTAATACTAAGACAAAAAAAAAATTTGAAAAAACATAGAAAAGGCATTCTTCACAACATTCAAATTTACCACGCCGTTGCAGTGTACGAAACCCGACATCACGGCCTGCTGCATAATGGGTTTTCAGCGGGGGAAGGCTGCAGGGAGGGATTTGACTATGACCGGATGTACAGAAGGGTAGATTTGAAAGCTAAACCACAACCTTGAATTGCATGAAACTTCCATAAACAATATAAAATGCATGTACAGACAGATACAATGTATTCTCAGACGTCTATGAGCGTTGCCTCCACCGAACAGCATAAAAATGTGTCTTGTTCATGAAAGAGGCTGCACAAGGGTCAACGTAAAAGACTGCTTCTATTCATTGCTGTTCTCCAGTCTCACATATTTAGCAGCAGCATGTGACAAAGCTCTTCCCCTCAGGAAATAAACACAAGATGATTATATCTTCATTTACGAAAGTGCTTGAATAATACCCTAATATATCACAACAAAAATAAACGAAAGGGATGCTGGGTTTATGCAAGTAAAGCTGGCCCTCTGTCAATGTAGGAAGGATTTTACAGACAGCCTTGTAGAACCTTGTAGAACCTGATAATGTAAAAAAATTCCCAATAATGTAATAACCCCGATAATGTAATAAAAATCTGCTCTTGAGTCCATTGAAAGTGCAATAAAACCTGATAATGTAATAACTTCCTGATAATGTAATAAAGTGCCTTTCCCAATAATGTAATAAACGTTTTACCGATAATGTAATAATGTGTTACATTAACGGGACGTTATTACATTATCAGGTTAGCCTTCATTTCCCTGGTCCTGATAATGTAATATTTCCCCAATATTGTAATAATTTAACAGCAGACCACCCATAAATGGATTCAAGTGGTGATACTGTTTAAGCAACGCAAGCTCGAGAGGTCTAGCGCCACCGACAGGTCAAAGTTGGACGTGCACGAATGCTCTACTCTTCCTCAGAGCTACCTCCAAGCTACTTCCACACATGTTTTTTTCTCAGTTGGATCATGATCATTTTAAAAGGTTTGTCTTACATCATCTCAAATTTTCAACTCAATAAATTTGGACATTAATATTTTATAAAGTTATAATGCTGTAAAGGACAGAATATCAAGGATTTGAAAACATACTTTTAGGATTTGCATTTTATTACATTGCATTTTCAATGGCCTCGAGTGCATTTTTTATTACATTATCGGGTTTGTAGAACCCGATAATGTAATAACCCTGATAATGTAATAAAAAATGCACTTGAGGCCATTGAAAATGCAATAAAACTTGATAATGTAATAACTTCCTGATAATGTAATAAAGTGCATTTCCCGATAATGTAATAAAGTATTGCATTATAGGAGGTTATTACATGATCAGGTTAGCCTTCATTTTGCAGGTCCTGATAATGTCATAATTCCCCAATATTGTAATAATTTAACAGCAGACCACCTATTAATGGGTTCAAGTGGTGATACTGTGTTGGCAACTCTAGCTCCAGAGCTCTAGCGCCACAAACAGGTCAAATTTGGACATGCATGAATGTTTATTAACTTTTGACCTGTTTATCCGTTTTTCACAACCACTGTATCACTGGAGCTGCACTTTATTACATTATCAGGAAGTTATTACATTATCAGGTTTTATTGCATTTTCAATGGACTCAAGAGCAGATTTTTATTACATTATCGGGGTTATTACATTATTGGGAATTTATTACATTATCAGGTTCTACAAGCCTTTTGAGGATTCATGTAGCTCATGTTCCTACTTTCCTGCGTCAACATCCTCGTCCACATCCTTCGCAGTCCTCTCAGCCCCAGGCATCGCTACCACAGGTAGACAGCTTCCAGGACAAGGCCAAAGCCATCTTTCTTTTATTTCCCCATCCAGCAGTTGTGGCGCTTTGAGAGTATTTGGCATGTGGCTGTCCCAGGCCGCAAGTCGGACACAATCCTTCATTAGGAAATGTACGTCTGTAAAAGGTACAACATTAATAGTCATTTTTTGAGGTCAGCACTGAGTTGGCTGAGGAGCCACATTGGAAACAATTACATGTAATAATTAACTACTGCATGGTCTGGGCAAAACAGATGGGCGTATAGGGAGCTTGAGTAAACAGTGACTGGTATCATTAACAGCCTGTCAAATCAAAGGTCACATTTATGTTCAGGTGGGAAAAGGAGGCAAAGGCGTTGTGAGGCTAATCGACTATGGCTGACAATTTACATTATTCTGAATGTGTCCGAGTCCAAGTCTGAGGCCATGGTTCTCTACCAGTAAATGGTGGATTGCATCCTCCAGGTTGGGGATGAGTTGTTGCCTCAAGTGAAGGAGTTCAAGTATCTCCGGGTCTTGTTCATGAATGAGGGTAGGATGGAGCGGGAGATTGACAGGCAGCTTGGTGCAGCATCAGCAGTAATGTGGATGTTGTACCGGACCGTTGTGTTGAAGATGGAGCTGAGCCGGAAGGTAAAGTTCACAAATTACCAGTCAATCTTTGTTCCAACCCTCACCTATGGTCATGAGCTTTGGGGGGTGACTGAAACGGTGAGATCCTGGATACAAGCGGCTGAAATGAGTTTTCTCCGTAGGGTGTCTGAGCTCACAGCCTTAGAGATAGGGTGAGGAGCTCGGACAGCCGGTGGGAGCTCGGAGTAGAGCAGCTGCTCCTTTACATCGAAAGAAGCCAGTTGAGATGGTTCTAGCCAACCGAATCACAAAGATAAACGTTTTCTAATGCCTTTGTCAGAACTGATTTGCTTCAGATAGAAAACCTCACTTCTGCTGGTTCAAATCCCCGTGTTACCTCCGGCTTGCTCAGGCATCCCGTGGTGGCCTATTCCATTGCCTACCAACACTGGGATCACTGGTTCGAATCCCCATGTTACCTTCTGCTTGGTCGGGCGTCCCTACATACGCAATTGGCCTTGTCTGCAGGTGGGAAGCCGGATGTGGGTATGTGTCCTGGTTGCTGCACTAGCGCCTCCTCTGGTCGGTTGGGGGCACCTGTTCAGGGGGGAGGGGGAACTGGGGAGGATAGCGTGATCCTCCCATGCGCTACGTCCCCCTGGTGAAACTCCTCACTGTCAGGTGAAAAGAAGCAGCTGGCAACTCCACATGTATCGGAGGAGGCATGTGGTAGTCTGCAGCCCTCCCCAGATCACCAGAGGGGGTGGAGCAGCGACCAGGACAGCTTGGAGAGTGGGGTAATTAGCCAAGTGCAATTGGGGAGGGAAAAAAAGGGGGGGGGTGTCCAAAAAAAGAGAAAAGAAAACCCCACTTGTTTTGTTTCTAATTTGCAAGTTATTCCAGGCTGTGATATGGCTTTGAGCAAATTAACTTTTACCTGAGCTTAAAACAGGACATTTAAAAAAAAAACTTTACCGCTGACAATGGCCTTTGTGTCTATGAAGATTATTATGCTATACTCTTTTGATTCTGTGAATCAGATTATTCATAATATGAATGTGTTTCAGCCCCAGGACGGGAGGAGGTATAATCACGGTTATCTGCTCCAGTTTATTTGTGACCCTTCATTCAAAACCTTCTTATGTCCTGATAGGACTTTGATACGGAATGGGCAAAACACACTCTGGCTGGGACTCCCGTTCATATCTACATGTTGCAGGGTGGACAAACAACTTTGCACTGCGCCCAGCTGGGCGGGGCCGCACCAGCAGTTCATGTGGAAAGCCGCTTTTACAATAAATGGCGTCGTTTGAACGTCCATTTTAGATATCTACAAATTAATTTTGACAAGTCATAATTAAAAAAGGTCAGAATCACTATTCAAGATATCTGCAATGACAATCTAACTGGAATGATAATTCAGTATCATCGGTGGTCACTCGGGGTTGAGTATAACTGTCCTCCTTCCCGAGTCCTCAGGTGAGCTGCATAACGGCAGGACGCCTGCGCGTCACAGCCTTTTACGTTGAGAGCCACCACACGGTCCTTGGCAGGGGGTGGCCAGAGTCCAATGGCATGGAGAACCAAGACGATTGGGGACCACCCTCTGTTGCAGCCTTCATCCGCCTTCACTGCCACTGTGGCCTGGAGGCATCTTCCGCCAGTTCCGCTGCTGAGGTCCTTGTTAGGTCACGCTTCTTCTGGAACCTCCCTGCTTGACCTATCTGCCTTGGGTGACCCTACCAGGAGCCAAGCTCTGGACGGCATAGCTTTTGGGATCATTGATACAAGCAAGCTCCTCCACCACATCAAGGTGGTGATCCAGGAGAAGAATTCAGTATATCAGCAAATACATTGACTTTTCAAATCTTACGAACTTCTGTGGAGAGCGCCCTTATGTAGAGAAGCAGGACATTTCCAGCCCTGTCAACGTACCAGGTGCATTATAAAACATCCCACTGCGGCCCTGGGCCAAATGACAGCCTTAGCCCAAGTCCATGCTCTGCTAGTGTCGACAAGATGTGGACGTGTGGTGCACTATAGTCCTCAATATAAAGACGAGAACTGGGACACACTTGCACCCATGCACTTTCAGCACAGACACAGATGAATTTCCTCGGTTCCCTCACCAAAAACAGCAAGCACCAGATCACATTATGGTGAAACTCCCCATTGTCAGGTGAAAAAAAGCGGCTGGTGTATCGAAGGAGGCATGTGGTAGTCTGCAACCCTCCCTGTATCAGCAGAGAAGGTGGAGCAGTGACCAGGACAGCTCAGAGAGCGTGGTGATTGGCCAGCTACAATTGGGGAGAAAATTGGGGGGGGGGGCACATTGTGTCCAGATGAACTGATTCACCTTCTGTCATTTCCTTACCTGGATTATTGAGCACGCATAAAGACACGTGGAAAAATGTGTTATGGTCTGATGAGACCAAGGTTGAACTTTTTTGGCCATAATTCCAAAAGGTGTGTTTGGCACAAAAAACAACACATCACATCACCAAAATAACACCACACCCACGGTGAAGCATGGCTGCGGCAGCATCATGCTTTGGGGGTGCTTTTCTTCAGCCGGAACTGGGGCTTTAGTCAAGGTGGAGGGAATCATGAGCAGCTCCAAATATGCGAGTCGATTTTTGTGCAAAACTTTCAGGCAAACACATTTTCTAGCAGATGCTAGAAAGCTGAAGATGAAGAGGAATTTCAACTTTCAGCATGAGAATGACCCAAAGCGTACACCAAAATCAGCAAAGAAATGGCTTCACCAAAAGAAGATCAATGTTTTGGAATGGCCCAGTCAGAGCCCAGACCTGAAGCCAACTGAAAATCTGTGGAGTGACCTGAAGAGGGCTGTGCACAGGATACGCCCTCGCAACCTGACTGATACAGAATGTTGTTGTGAGGAAGAGTTGGGAGTTGCCAAGTCAAGATGTGCCACGCTGATAGTCTTACTCAAAAAGACTTGAGTGCTGTAATAAAATCAAAAAGTTCTTCAACAAAGCATTAGTTTAGGCGTGTGCATGCTTATGCAACAAGGTTACGGTAAGTTTTTTTTTCCCTAAAAGACTTAAGGTCGTTTTTTCACTTTATTTTTATAGTTTGCAATTCCACATTAAAGATGGAAAAAGTTCTGACATGAATTATCTTGGGTTATTTTTTTTCCACCACAAAAACCTGCCATTTTAACAGGGGTGTGTAGACTTTTTACCGTACATACAAACAAGGCCATAACTTTGGCTTTTTTTAGGGGGGGGCACACAATAAAACAGGGGGTCTGGGGCTCCTCCCCTGAAAAAAAATTGCGATTTGAATCCCATTTCCTGCATTTCTAATACATTTAGAGTACAGTAACCAATACAAAATCTGGGAAATATTTAAATTCATCATGTTAAAATCTGCCAGTATAGTACTAAATATGCATAAGAAAAAGTTCTCACTTTCTGTATTGTTTAACCTAAAACTTTACTGAACTTCACATGGTGAGTTATTCAGTTATGGATATAATCTACCTGCAACTCAGTGCTTTTTCTCCCTGTCCTCCATAGGCACCTCCACCTCATCTGATCTCTGCTATGAAAGCAGGGTGGAGTTCTCCTACTGAGCGTGTGGCATGTAAGTCTAACGCTGAGGTAAACTGGCAGTGAGACAGACTCTGCCATTCCTACACTATTGACAGATATTTGCTGCAGTTTACGGTGGACTCGTTTTCAAGTTATAGATTAATGGAAAAATCATGCTGTTTTACAACCAGGATGAGTCGGAACTGCTGGTCTGCGTGGGCTAGCAGTTAGCTTAGCCTGCCCCGCTTCTGCGTCCTGTCAGACCGTCCTCGGTGTTTCCTCCTTGGGCGAGCTCCAGTCAGGGCCATGGTCCTTGGACCCAGAGGACGCAGTAGACCAGGCTCCCTCAGCTGATCCAACGCTAGCTCTCCCAGCCAGACACCCTCAGCACACCTCCCAGCACTCCACACGAAGACACTAAAAACAAGCCAAGGGTATGTGAGGCCACCGCCAGACCAACCTCGGTGTTATCGGAACCGCCGGTCTGCATGGGCTAGCAGTTATTTTAGCCTGTCCCACTTCCGCATCCTGTCAGATCGCCCTTGGTGTTTCCTCTTCGGGCACAGCTCCAGGCAGGGCTGTGGTCCCTGGGCCCACAGGACTAGGACAGACCAAGCTCTACCAGCCGATCCAGTGCCAGCTCTCCCAGCCATCAAACAAAGAAAAATTTAGACGCAGACGTGGACAAAAACACTGCATGGACGGTACTGGGTGAGGCTGCTGCAAACATGAATTCGCACCGCCCCCTTCCCACACTGGTACTGGGTGAGGCTGCTGCAAAACTGAATTTGCGCAGCCATCTTCCCACACCGGAAGTGGGAGAAGCTTTAGTTTATTCAGTTTAGGTTATTTAGTTTGTCAAATCGCTTTGCCCCCCCTTTGGAAATATGTGACAGGCTCATGACAATTACATTACCTAGCAAGAGTGTATTGATGTTGGCTCAGTCAACGTTAGCCTAGCATCAACAGGTCTAGACAGAAAATGTGATCATCCTGGGCTACACTACTGAATAGCCTTTTTTTAAGTATATTTATTGATTTCCACAGGGTTAAACAGTCAAGGATGAAACAACGTGGTAGAAATATGTACCCTTTTTTCCAAATTATATATATGCATGTACATATACATCACACACACACACACACACACACACATACACATCTATCTATCTATCTATCTATCTATCTATCTATCTATCTATCTATCTATCTATCTATCTATCTATCTATCTATCTATATATATATATATATATATATATATATATATATATGAACACAAAACAAATAAGACATCAAGACTGAAGGTTAATACATTAGATATACTAGCCTGGGTAATCAGATATGATGATGGGATAATGGCATACCACAATAGGACCTATATGGAGGTATAACAAGAGATCTCAGTCAACCAATCAATCAATCATGCTAGAGACCACTTAGGGAGGGCCTGCACCCCATCATCTCCAATATAGTCCGGAAAAGAATCCCTTAATGAATTAATGATTTATTTCAAACATGTAAATAAGCAGGATATAATGCACAGATGAGCCATTGCCAATAATTTGAAGTGATCAACAAATCCAAACATCAAACTCAGCAAACAAATCCCCATACGTATCAGATCGTTTGTTACATGTTGGAAAAGGAGGAGGAAGTATACACTTGTTTTTTTTCCTATGCCTTCTCACCTGCTCTTACGTTAATTCGGCTGCTGTACATTTCAAACTCATTCCCACTGTACTGTATAGTTCAAATTCAACGCAAGTTGTGCTGCACAGTACAAACTAAACTACTGTGAACAATAGGTGCAAAAAGAAAACGTCAAAAATACACGCAAGAGAGAGGGAAAAGAAAAACACATCCTAATGTCATGTACCAAGAATAATCAGCTCTCACTACCACATCAACCCAAATATCCACTCGTGTTTAGAGATAAATGACATTTAAACAGTTCACACAACTCTTCATCATCCCTATATCTCTTGATAATCAGCCCTTTGTACTTCTTGAGCTGCGTAATGTTTGTACTTTGACTCTGTGCTCAGACTGTTTAACAATTTTACCCCACAGATTGAAATAAATGCCCCTGCTCTTCAGAGTTGTTCAAGCACATAATCTCTTGAAGTTTAATCTCCTCTCAAACTATATTCCCCTTCTCTATGAGAATAGGTTTTTGTATATAACTCGGTAGTAGATTGTTTCTTGCTTTGAACGTTATTTGTGCTGTGTTATTTCTATTAGATCCCCGAACGTCGAGGCGCTTGACTTTAAAAACAGCTTGTTGGTGCGTTCACGACCTCTTACATCATTAGCTATCCTTATGGCTCTTTTTTGTAGTATATATATTGGTTGTGGGTTAGTTTTGTATGTGTTACCCCATAGCTCCACACAGTATATCAGATTTGGTAAAATAAATGAACAATACAGAGTGTACAATGATTTATGATCCAGAATATCTTGCTTTTCCCATGACTGCGTTGCCAGCTTTGCTCACACATAGTATGTTATGTGAGGTTTCCAGCAGATTTTGTAGTCTAGTATCACACCTAGGGACGGATTTCCATATAATCTTTCTAGTTGGACATTGTCAATCGCTACTTTTACTTTGGTGTTTACTTTACAATGTCCAAACAACATAAACTTTGTTTTGTCCAGATTTATGGATAATTTGTTTTAGTCAAACCGCCGTTTTAATTTTTCCATTTCTATTGCGCTCACCTCCAAAAGCCGCTGTAAATTCTCAACAGAAAAAAATATATTGGTGTCACCCACAAATAAAACAAATTTCAATATTTTTGATAGCTTTCGTATATCATTTAAGTACATAATGAACAGTTTTGGACCTAAAATCAACCCCTGGGGTACACCACAAGTAATAGCCATGCATAACGATTTATGTTCGCCTATCTTTACAAAGATAAAGATACTTTGTAAAGGTACTTTACAAAGTAAGCCTGTTGCTTGAACAGCTTAGCCAATTCTGAACCACCCCTCTGATACCATACCTTTCCAGTTTGTCTATTAATCTGTTGTGATCAATAGTGTCAAACGCTTTTAGACCTATAAATATTCCCACAGCAAACTTTTTTTGGTCTATGCAATTACTTATTTTTTCAGTTCATTCAATGAGCGCCAGAGATTTTGATCTGTTTGGTCGAAACCTGTACTTGTTATCGGTCAGCAGATTGTGTTTCTCAATGGATTTGTCTAGTCTAGCAGCAAATAGTTTTTCCAATATTTTGGAGAATTGTCACAATAATGAAATCGGTCTGTAGTTAGTAAATTCGTAGTAAATTAGTGAATACCCTTCTAATCCACCCACTGACATTTCCTTTTTCTTTTCATCCCTTCTCCAAAGAAAGACATTACATTGAACTGCTGCTGTTGGCATATGAACTGCCGTTGCCCGTGCAGTGAGCACACTCCCACGTGCCTCCTTCGATACATTTGGAGTCGCCAGCCACTTCTTTTCACCCGACAGTGAGGAGTTTCACCGGGGGGACGTAGGGCGTGGGGGATCACGCTATCCCCCCCCCCCAGTAGGCACCCTGACCGACCAGAGGAGGCGCTAGAGCAGTGACCAGGACACATACCGACATCCGGCTTACCGTCCGCGGCCAATTGTCGTGTCTGTAGGATCGCCTGACCAAGCCGGAAGTAACACAGGGATTCGAACCACCGATCCCCCTGTTGGTAGGCAACGGAATAGGCCGCCGCACCACCCAACGCCCTCGCAGCAATTTTTATTATATCAGAGTATATCAGGGTCTTACAATCAGCAGTGTTGTATCATTTTCCACTTGAACGTCCTGGATGTTAATAGATTAAATATTTTCTAAAATGAAAGAATAATAGAGTATCCAAAAAAAACAAACAAACATTCGTTTGTATGTAAATCCTCAGGATTGTAGTTTTAACCATATACCACCATCATTTTGTATTGTTTTTTTATTGTCTGTAAGGGACTTGGATAATTGTTTTGAAAAGTAACCAAGGTTCCAACTATTTGTTGTTGTTGTTTTTTTTGTTTGTTTTGTTTTAGCAGTTGGGAAGGTGCTGACTAAACAGCACTGTAGACTCTCATATCCTATGGGGGGCCCTGTAGGGAAAAAAAATCAATTTTGTGTGTGTGTGTGTGTGTGTGTGTGTGTGTATGTATATATATATATATATATATATATATATATATATATATATATATATATATATGGACAAAGTATTAGGACACACCTCCTAATCACTGAATTCAGGTGTTTAATTCAGACCCATTGCCACAGGTATATAAAATCCAGCAGCTAGCCATGCAGTCTGCATTTACAAATATTTGTGAAAGAACGGGTCGTTCTGAAGAGCTCGGTGAATTCAAGCGTGGTACTGTAGCATGCCACCTTTGCAATAAGTCAGTTCATGAAATTTCTCCCCTGCTAGATAGTCCACGGTCAACTGTAAGTGGTATTATTGAAAAGTGGAAGTTTTGAGGAACAACAGCAACTCAGCCACGAAGGGGCAGACCACGTAAAGTCACACGGCGGGGTCAACGAGTGCTGAGGCGCATGGTGCGTAAAAGTTGCCAACACTCTGTTGACTCAATAACTGCAGAGTTCGTAACTTCCTCTGGCATTAACATCAACACAAAAATTGTGTCCCGGGAGCTTCATGGAATGGGTTTCTATGGCCGAGCAGCTGCATGCAAGCCTTACATCACCAAGCACAATGCCAAGCACCGGACGGAGTGGTGTAAAGCACGCTGCCACTGGACTCTGGAGCAGTGGACACGTGTTCTGTGGAGTGACGAATCATGCTTCTCTTGTCTGGCAGTCTGATGGACGAGTCTGGGTTTGGCAGATGCCAGGAGAACGTTACCTGCCTGACTGCATTGTCCATCCATCCATTATCCAAGCAGAGGTGACAGTGGTGAGGTGTGTGGTTGGAATGACAGATAGGTTTGAGGTGGGATTACACCAAGGACTGGCTCTGAGCCCTTTGTTTGCAATGGTGATGGACAGGTTTACAGACAAGATCAGGCGGGAGTCTCTGATCTGTAGCAGGAGTAGGGTGCAGGTTGACAGCCTGGAGAATTGGAGGTATGCACTGGAGAGAAGAGGAATGAATGTCATTAGGAGCAAGACAGAATACATATGCATGAATGACAGGAAGTACAGTGGAATGGTGATGCAAGGAGTAGAGGTGACGAAGGCATATCATTTAAATACTTGGGGTCAACTCTTCAAAGTAACGGCTTGTGGAAGAGAGGTGAAGAAGAGAGCGCAGGCAGGAGTGGGTGGAGAAGAGTGTCAGGAGTGATTTGCAACAGAAGGGTACCAGCAAGAGTTAAAGCAGAGGTTTACAAGATGGTAGTGAGACCAGCTATGTTATATATGGTTTGGAGATGGTGGCACTGATGAAAAGACAGGAGGCGGCACTGGAGGTGGCACAGTTGAAGATGTTAAGATTTTCATTGGGAGTGACAGAGAAGGACAGGATTAGGAACGAGTATATTAAGTATATTAAGAGGGAAGGGCATCCAATGTAAAATTTTGCCAAATCAGTATGCGGATTGACAAGACCATACTGGATCGGTCGAGGCCCGCATTAACAACGGCCAGCATTGGTGCTGTGCCCTTACAGGGTCATGATGGAAACTGTAAAATCTGCTGTGGCGACCCCTGAAAAACAGGGGAAAAGCTGAAAGAAGAATGGGAAGATATTAGAGGGACAGCTCAGGTTGGATGCTTTGAAGACAAAGCAAGAGAGGCAAGATTGCGATGGTTTGGACATGTGCGAAGGAGAAATGCTGGGTATATTGGGAGAAGGATGCTGAATATGGAGCTGCCAGGGAAGAGGAAAAGAGGAAAGCAAAAGAGGTTTATGGATGTGGTGAGAGAGGAAATGCAGGTGGCTGGTGTGACAGAGGAAGATGCAGAGGACAGGAAGAGATAGAAACGGATGATCCGCTCTGGCAACCTCTAACGGGAGCAGCTGAAAATAGTACATTGTTTCCCAGTCTATCAATTCCCTGTCTAACCCTGCTTTCTGTGTTCCTGCAGTCCCATATGCTCTGTCCAGCCCTTCCCTCCAGTCATTGGTCTGTCTCTGTGGAGCCCCGCTTGTCTTCTGCATCCTGGTTTGACCGGGGGTTAGGGTTAGGGTTAGGGTTAATCCAGCTTTTGCACGAGACGGCAACGATATCGGCTGTATTCCAAGCCTGCAAATATTGATCAACCTCAAAGATGATATTCCTGTTCAGAGAGCATACTCCACCATCCCAAACCCATTACTCAGAGAAGTCGAGGAGTACATCAAGGACCTTCTGGTGAAGGGGTGGATAGTGAAATCCAAGTCTCCTTACTCTGCCCCAGTGGTGTGCGTTAGGAAAAGGATGGAACACCATGCCTCTGTAATCATCTGTTAAACCAAAAGACCATTCCTGATTGACATCCACTACCCGGAATCCAAGACCTGACTGATACCCTTGGTGGCTATTCCTGGTTCAGCATCTTGGACCAGGGAAAAGCCTATCACCAGGGTTTTATCGACCAAAGATCAAGACATCTTGTGTTCTATTGTAACAGGTGTCTGAAATTCAGTTTTGACCAGAAATGTAAAGCGCTTTGAGTGGCTGTTGCAGCTAGAAAAGCGCTATATAAAATGCAACTTGATTGATTGATTGATTGATTGATTGACATCTCAATGCCTTTGTCACACCCTGGGGACTATGTGAATGGGTCTGTATCCCATTCGGCCTTTCTAATGTGCCCACAACCTTCCAGAGGACTATGGAGGAGATGTTGGCTCCCTAAGGGATGAGTAAATGAACTGCATAAAGCACTTTACAGTGCATGCCTCACATTCACCCATTCATACACTGATGGTGAAGGCTGCCACGCAAGGTGCCAACCTACTTATCAGAAGCAGTTAGGGTTCAATGTCTTGCTTAAGGACACCTCGGCACGCTCTCTGGAGGAGCCGGGATCGAACCAGCAACCTTCCAATTACAAGACGACCCATTCTACCTCCTGAGCCATGCCAGCCCCAATTTTTTTCCCGATATAAAATGAATTCACTCATCACATTATTTTAGAATATGTGTGAGTGTGTGTGTGTGTGGGGGGGACACAACACACTAGTTTTCTCTTGTAGATGAAATTAAGACATACACATAGTTCTCATGAATGCACTGAAGGAGTAGCAGCCAAAATAGGGAGAACTCAAAAACCAAACATAATATAGAATTCTTTGAACGTTTTACTCTTATCAACATGAGCATAAGGCATTTTAAAGACATGTAGTGTGGTTTGGCAACATCTGCCTGAAAATTGTCCTCCGTTTTTGTTTGTCTCTAAAAAAAATATCCCAGGGTCATATGGCAGGATATGTAGGTTCTACTATCCTGAGATTTTCTCCTTAGCTTGAAAGGCATCTGAGCACATCAAGGATCACTGGATAGCAGAAAATCTATTATTCCTCTCCTTGGACCATCCAAGCACAGGAGTGATATGGTCGTGCGTATTTGTCCCGGTAATGAGCCAAGCAGTGGTGTTTTGTACCAACTGCATGTTCTGGTTAATTCTATTAGCAGGGGTTTGGTTGTTTTTGGTAGCACTGCTTGTCCTTGAATCCTGAGGATGAAGACTGGTGCGATGATGGAGCAGGGAAGAGGAGCATAAGGAGTTGGCAGCACAGGCAAGAAGAGGACTAGGGCTTCCTGTTCCAACCTGCTCCTCAGAGGAGGACTCAAAAAGTCTACTTCTTGTTTCTGGCCAGAGGGAAGACCTTTTGTTGAAGACAGGGGCTGGTATGGAACATAGCCTAATGATGATTCTTCATAAGTCTCTCTTAGGGATGGGACACCGCCAGAGTGATATCATCAGGGGGTTTTGGGGGATACTTCATCCTGTATTTTGACAATATCATTTGTGATGCAAGGTCTTTTCAAGAGCATGTCAAGGGAGTCGTCAAGGTCCTCTCGGCCCTCCAGCACCATGGAGTGAAACTAAGACCGGAGAAATGTAAACTCTTTCAACGTAAGGTTTGGTACATGGGATGACTCATGTCTGCTGAGAATTAGAATTGACCTGGAAGGCAGTGTTATCCCTGAAAACCCAAGTCACCACTGAAGGTGGGTGATGTCAAAAGGTTCCTTGGCTTCCTAAGCTATTACCGATCATAAATCAGAATCAGAATCTAGGATTTCTCGTGGATTGCAAGGCCTCTTTATAAGCTGCTGCTCATGAAGCCTGGAATGCCAGGGACTCCAATTCCCAGACGGAAAGCCAAGCGACCCCCAACTGTCCTCTCGGACCACTGTGGAACGGTGGAAAGAACATCAAGCAACACTCCAACAACTTGTACATGCTCCGGAGCTCACCCGTGTTGCCCTACCCGGATTTCACCCTACCATTCATACTGCACACTGACACATCTGAGCAAGGGCTCGGGGCCAGCAGCAGGGGAAGTTGAAGGCTATTGGGTACGAATCGAAAATGGTGACACTTGCGGAGAGAAACTACAGTCTATACAGTGCGAAGCTGGAGTTTCTCACCTTGAAATGGGCAGTGTGTGAACTTCAGGGATTACTTCTACTATGTCCCACACTTCATGATTTATGCAGACAACAACCCCCTCACCTACGTCACGAGCACAGCAAAGCTAAATGCTGTTGGACATCGTTGGGTAGGGGAACTTTCTAATTTCCGTTTTGCTGTGAAATACTGGCCTGGGAAGATTAACATAGATACAGACACATTGTCTCAGATTCTGCTGGATATCGACAAGATATATGATAGGCTGCACTGAGGAGCTATCCCAAGAGCTTGTGTGTATGACTTGGAAGGGAAACAAAGCAGCCCAGAGGAAAGAAGTGGCCTGGATTGCAGCCCTACACATCTCCTCTCTTAACACAAGCCAACAGCCACGTGTACCCCTGCCAATGATAACTCATGACGAGCTTGTTAGAGCACAATGAGAAGACCCTGTCATTAGAGAGGTTGTGAGGCTCAAGGGGGTGGGTGTGGCACCTACGAATGACATGGAAAGCGGCAAATGTACCGAATGAGTGAAACTACACCTGGAGCGATTAGAGACAGCAGCTCGTCCTACCTGCGAAATACAAACCTGCAGCATTGAAACATCTTCATGACAAGATGGGGCATGTAGGGACCAAGAGGGTGTTCCACCTGGCTAGAAAACAGTTGTACTGGTCCCATATATAGAGATGGGACTGCCAGGAAAGTGTCCTTTTATAAAATAGAAAAAAACCTGTCACCCACCGGTGCTCCCATGGGCAGTATAACAACCAGCTCCTCTTAAGACAGTGTTACTCTTGATGCGGCTCGCGAGACTTTGTTTTGCGCCTCATATAGATCCAATGATAACAATAACAACATAGCTATAACTTACTTCTATAGGTTCCGTTTGTGTCCTGTTTTAGCACATTGAAATGAATTATCCAGCAGATGGCAGCATACTGAAGATACGTCAAAGAAGGTAGGCTATGTACCAGCGTGGGATCATGGGTAGACGTATAGCCTATGTGTGTAGCTTTTTATTTGCGAATTTTTTTTTTCATGTTGATAATGCTTATGTATAATTGCATATGTACATGCATAAATAAGATGAGTTCCACTCCCAGCCTTGCAAACTCACAAAAAAGTACTATATATTTTAATAATGCAATGTAATTATTAATTGAGAATAAAAAGAGATGTAAGGATGGAAAGCACGGTACTATATTTCTTTAAGCATACACAAAGAGGGTAAATATCTTGAGAGTGATGATAAAAAAACACCCGAGTTATATCTGCAATCTCTGTGGCTCTTTGAGGAATGGTCTTACTCATAAGTGGCTTTTCTAAGAAAACTAGTGAGTACCACTGCCTTAAGAGCTTGTCTGTATTGACTACCTACATCTCGAGACCAGCAAAGGAGGCTACCTATCCAGTGGTAGTTGACCTTTTTATATATATATATATATATATATATATAATTTAAGAGTTTTCAGATATAAAGAGGTAAAAATCTTGACATTATGTATATAGTAATCAACGGCGTGTGGTCAGGGTAGGCAGTGCCTACTCTGTCATCATTTAATCAAAATAGCCATACAACAAATTCATAACATATCAAAATCTCCCTCGAGTTACAAGTACGCTGAGTTACAACATATCTTTAATGATATTTTTATATGGACGTCTGGGTGACATGGCGGTCTATTCCGTTCCCTACCAATATGGGGATCGCCGGTTCAAATCCCCACGTTACCTCCAGCTTGTCTGGACGTCCCTACAGACACAACTGGCCGTGTCTGCAGGTGGGAAGACGGATGTGGGTATGTGTCCTGGTCGCTACACTAGCGCCTCCACTGGCCATACTAAATTGCCCCCAGGTGTGAATGTGTATGCGTGTTGGCCCTGTGATGGCCTGGTGGCCTGTCCAGGGTGTCTCCCCGCCTACCGCTCAGTGACTGCTGAGATAGGCTCCATCCCTGCGACCCTGAAGAGCAGGATAAGCGGTTTGGATAATGGATGAATGGATGTTGTTTCTTTGGGTTGTGTTTGTGTTCTTCTTTTCAGGTATTGTTTCAACAGTATTTACAAATAGTATCTCATAACTGCTGTTTGTAGTGACTGCAATGAAATCCACAACAGTTTGGGAGCGCTAAGGAAATGCAATGGTGTTACTTAGTCATTTCACAGCTATCAAAAACCATATAAAACATGAAAAAAACACTCATATATACTTTGACAATATTTTTGTTTAGGTTTTCATTTGAAATGTAGTTCAGCCAGGGGGGCACAATATGCGAGAATTCTGTGGCAGTTGGAAGAACAAAGAAGGATCAGATTGTTACAAAACATTGGAGCGCACAAAAGGATTTGGATTTGTGAATGCCGGCTGCCTACCCAGCCACTGACCTCACCACACATCACTGTATATCATTTTTAACCCAACCCCTCAATCCCCCTGCAGACCCTCCCGATCCAAGTCTCTCCCTCGAACCCCGAACCCGGGGAAAAAGAAAAAATAATAACAGTAATAATGATAATAAGAAAGGGGGAAAAGAAAACAAATTCATAGATAAAGGCCGAGTGGAACTGTATGTGTGTTTGTGTGTGTGTGTCATATTACGGCTGATACTCCTAATCCTAATTATCATCAACGTCTGATACAATGGCGAGCATTCTTGCGTGGTCAAAAAATGGTCTCCAGATTTTTTCAAAGGTTTAAAAAAAAAACCTCTTAAATGAGAATCTGTTTTTTTTTCTAATTTGATATTACTTACAACTTATTTGATCCATTTGTCATAGTTTGGGGAGATATGTGTTTCCATTTGAGGAGTATACGTCCTTTAGCTAGGAGTGTAGTGAAACTCATCATTATTTGGAATGAAGTAGGTAAATTAGTGTTGGGGGAGAACGCCAAATAGAGCTGGAAGAGGGTTATTATTCATCACGGTTATGGCCCACCGTTGGATCCTCAGAGATGCTATTTGTGGTACTGCTCACAGCTCACTGAAAAGTGACAATAAGGGCTTGTCATCTGTCACTATGGTGAACTTCTGTCCATAAATGTATTTGTGAAAGCATTTGATTCCAAACATCACTGCCAGTCCTTCCTCAAGTTGTGAGCAATTTTTCTCTACTGCATTGAGTGTCCATGATGTAACTCCTACTGGTCTTTGAGTTACCCTCTGGCATGTGATGTGACAGCACTGCACCTATTCCGTACGGTGATGCAGCACAAGACAACACAATGTCCTTCTCAGGATCATAACCAGTGGTGGGTAGAGTAAACAAAAACTACAAGTAAAAGTATAGTTTCTTTACAATGGTTACTCAAGCAGAAGTAAAAGTACTCATAAAATAACTACTTGAGCAAGAGTAAAAAAGTATCTCGTAAGTAAACTACTCAAGTAGTGAGTAACTTCATTAGATGAAATTTATTACGTCAATGTGGAAGTGCAAAACTGTTAAATAATAAGTCCTTCAAAATGAATGAAAAAGTAGCCAGTCAGGTCCTCGTTAAGACATAGTAATTTTCTCTGTAACATGTTGCGCATGTAACGTTAGGGGGGCAATTGTATTTCTTTTTGAGAGTTTAAATATTCAGAATTTGTTAGTTCTTTCCTCATTGGAGTTCCCAATAACAGTTTGTCAGGTGGGGCACCGTTTTCTAACTTGCCCCTGCCTTTTCAAGGTGGCAATGTTGAGTTGTTATTCTGCTTCGCCGTTCTGTAACGTTACAAAACGTACGAACACAGAAGGGGTGGGGGGGGGGTGTTGTTCTGCTATTAAGCTGGTGTTACACCGTCTTGCATGACCCATCAGATTCTGTGACCTGCCCTGATAATCTTACCCTATCTTTAATAAAGATGTACCAATCCTCTTTTTTAAGTTCCAATCCGATTCTTATACGTGAATTTGGATATATGCCAATACCAATACTGACCGATACTGATACTAAGAGCTTTTTTATTTTTAAAACGTTTATTTAGGAAGGGACAATGTACATTAATCAACATTCGAAACAAATGTAAATGTACCTGAGTTAGCCAAGAGGCTATTTTCCATCAGCGGCCCTTTGCTCGCTTGGCTTCCTAGGATAGTAAAATAGTACAAAAAAAATAAATAAATAAACACACAACGTAGTTAGTATACAATACAAGATCAACATGAACAAACAAGAAAATATATACAGGATATACAAATGTAGACAAAGACAAAGATACCGGAGAAAAACAATATATATCACACAAAAAAGCAGACATACAACACAGCTAATGTACAATGCAGTTAAACAACATGTTAAAGGTGTGTGTGAATAGCATTAATGTTGACATTGTTGGTTCTTAATAGGCCATTTCTTGACATTACACTTAAATGAATAATAGGACAGGGACTCTCTAATTGATTGTGGTACTGAGTTCCATTGATGTGATGCTCTAAAGGAGAAGACGACCTGACTAAACGCAGTTCTCCTGAGTGGGATTGTGCAGTCCCCTCTAGCTGCACCTCTAGTAGCTCAGTTTGTGGTAGATTTGAAGTTGATGAAGCTGGACAGATGAGGAGGAGCTAAACAATGCATGATCTTATAAACTACACAGACATTTTTGTATTTGATGAGGTTTTCCCAGCTAAGTAGATTATACTTTTTTAGATTAAGGCAATGATGAAAACTGAATGGCTTCTTGTCTAAGGTTGTGAGTGCTTGTTTGTATGATTGCAGTGGGTTTAATGCTGTAGAGTGTGTTAGACCAGCTTATCAGACAATAGGTGATGTAGGAAACAACCATTGAGTGGAAGTATATCTTTGCTGCCTCAGTTGATAGGAAGTCTCTGGTAGACCTGAAATTTGTCAAACTAAACTTTACTTTATTGCAGACCCTTTTTGTGTGGGCTTTGAGTATTTATATTCTGAGGCAACTTGTAGTCTCTCTACCTGGATGAGAATATCTTTCTCTACATTTATGCTGTTGCCTTATGAGAAAAACATACAAACTGTTTTCGACACATTCACTTGCAGACAACATTGATTAAGCCAGGATGTGACCTTCAACATAACATCTGTTAACTTGATTGCTACCTATTCTGTAGTTTTACCATGAGAAGAAACAACTGTATCATCAACATACATTAAGACGTCACATTTTCCACACAGCATGTACATTAATGTACATGCTGAATAAGGCTGGATCCAGTATAGCCCTGTGGGTCACCAGTTGATAGATCTACAAAATTAGATGTATAATTATCAATTTTGACAAGCTGGGAGTGAGAAGAGAAGTAGGCTCTGATAAGGTTGGCAAATTCGGAGGAAAGATTGAAATTGAGTAGTATATGCAACAGGATGTTATGATTAATGGTACTGAATGCTTTCTGTAGATCAAGGAACACGGCCCCTACAGCCTCGCCTTTGTCCATTGATGCCTTAAGCTTTTCTATGAAATAACATGTAGCCGTTTCTGTTTAGTGATTAGCCCCGAATCCAAATTGCATTGGGTGCAGTGGGAAGGAGCTATTGTTGAGATGGTCAATGATTTGTTCGGCAACTAGTTTTTCAAATACCTTTGTTAGTATGGGTGAATATTTTTATTGTTTTTGTTTGTTGGTCTTACTTAACTCAACTCAAGATGATATTACGTCAATGTGATTTCAAGAAAGAGGTAATTGTGATGGGGACTTCAGCTTAAATTGGGAAGACAAGTCCTTAAGGAAAAAGCTCAAGCAAACTACTGATATTTAATTTGACTCAAATAGTTAAAGGTCCAAAAAGAATAACAAACAACACCAGTACCCAGATTGACCTAATATTCAGCAATAGACCCGAAAGATCCCAAAATCACATAACATGATAACTGGGCTGTCAGACCATAATATGGTGCTCATATTATGAAAATTAACATGCAGGGGGTTTCCCACGCACACTACCCATGGCAATAAAGAACTCTTTGGTATCCCAATAAACAAGCAAGAGGACTTCAAAACAACCATAAAAAACATAAACTGGGATGATCTACTCCGTGAAAATGATTCAGAACAGAACTAGCCAAAACTTTACAGAAAAATTACAATCTATAATCAATGAATTTTCGATTAAGATGAAACGCAAAAATAAGAACAGACTCTCCCCTAGGTGAACAATAATGTTCAAAAATTAATGAAGGAGCGAGACAAGGCCTTAAAAATAGCCACAAAATCAAAGACGCCCCATGATAGACATACATTCGCAATGCTAAGAAACCAGGTAACAATAGAACTGAGAAAAGCAAAGGCGGACTTCTTCATCATAATCATTGAAAACTCTCATGGTAACTCAAAAGTGATATGGATCCAGATTAAAAAAAAATTAACCAGCCAAAACAACATCATAACAAAGCCAATTGAATTGAAGGTCAATGACACAATCCTACAGAGCCCAGTTAATGTGGCATAGGCCCTCAATCAATAATTTGTTGAGTCAGTGACTACCAGAGCCCAAAGTTTCACAGTTCAACAAAGCAATGCACGGACTTTCAGTACTAGTGAGCCAGCGCTAGCTTTAAGACCAGCATCTGAGACAGAGGTAGCAAAAATAATCACATCACTCAAGTCTTTTCAAAGGCTACAGATATCTATGGTATGGACACACTCATGCTGAAAGAGATCAACTCCTCAATAGCTAAACCAATAATGCATATCATTAATAACTCATTGGGTCAAGCGAGGTTTCCCAAATCACCGAAGTCTGCGGTTGTGATTGTGAATCCTATAATCAAAAGGCAGTGACCCTCGTCTGACCACTAACTACACAGGCCCATCAGTATTTCACCCACAGTATCAAAGGTATTCAAAAATCTAGTTGCCGAACAAATCACTGACCATCTCAACAACTGTTCCTTCCTACTGCACCCAATGCAATTTGGATTGAGGGCTAATCACTCAACAGAAACGCCTACATGCTATTCATAGAAAAAGTTAAGGCGTTATTCTGTCCTCAGTGTATGTGTGACTGTACACAAATCAACAGATAGCTAACAGGCTTCAAGAGAAAGCCAGAGGCTGGAGTAAAGTTGAATGCTCTTTACTGTTGTCGTCATGCTCATGAAACGATTTTTATAAAACTGAAATGATACAGAAAATTAGACCAATTACTGTATGCTACATACATAAACCACATTATACACAGACATGATGTAAAATGACAACAGCTTACAATGTTCAAATATCCCATTAAAGCGATATGAAAATAGCTGTCTGTAACTTGTAAATATCTTGCAAATAATGTACACAACCTTCACCAGCTTCAAAACAAACAACACTGGCATATTTGCGGCAGGAAACTATCAAATAGCTATTAGAACGGGAAACGCCATAGCCACTCATAGCTAGTTTAGCTTTGACCGCATTCACATGTAGGGTGGCCAACCGTTCCTTAAAATAAGGAATTGTTCCTTATTATATATAAAATATATACGCACACACACACCTCACCAGTGAGGCGTGAAGGACTGGTTTGCATAAGGATGTAGTTGAGTATCCGTCTGGAGATGCCAATCATTCGCTTCCAAACTCCTCCCCTGTGGGAGGAATGAGGAGGATTGATTACCCATGAGCAACCTTCTTCACCCAGGTACTTCCTCACATTGGGCTCTTTAGAATCAGTGAGGAGTATATGCAACTCCTTGCAGGTACCTGTAAAGTTGGTTCCACAGTTGGAACAGATTTGCTTAGCAGGTCCCCGCAGAGCAAAGAATTGCCGCAAGGCACTGATGAAACTTGACGTGTCCATCGCCTCAATCAGCCTGCATGAGCATGAAAAGTACAGCCCACCTTTTGCTGTTAGCCTGACCTCCACGGGTTCGTCTTGTGGTGACAGCCCAAGGGCCGAACACATCAAGTCCAAGGTAGGTGAAGGGTGGTTCTGTGCTCAGATGATCGGAGGGTAGATCTGCCATCTTCTTTTCAACAGTTCTCCCACGAAGTTTGTTACATGTAACACATTTGCGGAGGATACTGCTGATACATTTCTTGGCCCCAATGATCCAGAAGCCTGCTGTGTGGGCAGACCCTTGTGTGAAGACACGACCTTGGTGCTTGACCTTTTCCTGGTAATGGCTCACGAGCAGTGTTGTGATATGGCTGTGGCCTGGGATGATGAGAGGGATGTGTTGAGTGCCATGTGGTTGAGCCTCCCTCCTATTCTCAGAAGGCCCTCTTCATCCACACAGGGGTTCAGTTTTCTCAATGGACTGTCTTTTGAGATGTCCTTTCCAGCAATCAAGCAGGGGAACTCTCTGCTGTAGGCTTCTCTTTGCACACACCTGACGATGAGAGTTTCTGCATTTGAAAGTTTCCCTGCTGTGTGAGGCTTTTTGCATGGATGCCAGCCACTACAGATCTTGTGCTTGGCTTTCGCTGCACTTCTTTCAGACTGAATGATATGCGTCAGGGATGTTATGGCTTGCACCAGAGACTTCCAGGACAAGAACCATTCAAACTAGATGCAGGAACAGGGAGAGTGGTGGCATAAGAACACACCTCAGTGACGGAATCTGGATCAGTGAGTTCATATGACTCCTCTCCTGAAGTGGGCAATCCTTCAGGAAGGGACAAGGACGGGGGCCCTGTGAGCCATGTTGTGCTAGCTAGCTCAGCTGCAGGTACAGATCGAGTAGCATGATCTGCCGGATTCTGAGTGGGGCAGACATAGTGCCACTGCTCAGGTTTGGTGAACTTCCTGATTCGCTGAACTCTGTTGGAAACATACACATAAAACCGTCTGGTCTGGTTATATGTGTACCCCAAGACGACCTTGCTGTCCATTCAGAACTGCAATGTGTCTGCACTGATGTCCAAACCACTCTCTATCACGCTCGCAATTTCCACTGCCTACACAGCCGCACCCAGCTCCAACTTTGGGATAGTGTGGGCAGCCGAGGGCACTAGTTTCGCCTTTCCCAGGACGAATCCCACGTGGCACTCTCCATTACTGTCGATCACATTGGTGATGACCTTCACCGAGACATCTGAGAAGATGTGGAGCTCTTTCCTTTGAGTGGTAGTAAGGGTGGCAGATGTGTAAGCTCTTGGAATGTTAAACTCACTCAGGTCTTGTAAGGAGCCTTTCCACATCCTCCATTCAGCTTCCTTTCCATCTGGAAGAGGGCTATCCCAGTTGAGGGCCTCAATGTTAGTGAGTTCTCGCAGCAGGAACTTCCCTTGAATAATGATCGATGCGACAGGTCCGCAAGGGTCGAACAGGCTGTTTACCATGGCTAGAACGCCTCATGTTTGAGCTCCCAGCTGAGTCCTAAGCTGCATTGGATGAGGGCCGAATTGCCATCGAGGTCCAGGTTCTGCAGCCCTTTGCATGATCTTCTGGCTGGAAGGCCTCCAAGACATCAGAGTGGTTCGACGCTATCTTATGGAGGCATAAGTTGGAGGCAGCAAGCATCTCGTGTCTTTTTCAGCAGGTTGATGGCTTCAGCAGCTGACGGTAGTGACTTGAGGCTGTCATCAACGTAGAAGCCATGCTCAACAAAGTGTTTGGCCTCCATGCCATACTCACTTGCTCCATGTTGTGCCGCACAATGAAGACCATAGACAGCTACTGCTGATGACGGGCTGTTGCCGAATACATGGACTTTCATCCTGAATTCAGCAATCTCCTTGCTGGGTTCGTTGTCCTTCAACCATAGCAACCGAAGAAAGTTTCGGTGGTCTTTTGAGGATGGTACACGTCAAAGATGGGTAAGTACCATCATTCTTCTCCCTCTCTTAGCGGTGGAGGTAATTCCGCCTGGTTGTGATCGAAGACCTTTTGTATGAAGTTCACAACGTGAGTTTTCATCTCAGGCTTTCTTTCTAGGGTGTGGCGCAGAGAATTAAGATGACTAAGAACCTGTTCTCAATTGTTTGGGAGCCGTCGCCAAGGGCATCAAAATGGAAGGGGTGCCACCCAGCTGTTGGTGTCATCCATAAACATCTCTTTGTCCATATGCTCCAGGAAAAGCCTGTCTTCGGTGGAGAGACCCACCTTGTCGTCATCCTTGGTTCTGTCAAAGATTGTGCTGCCGAGGCTGCAGTCATCGTGGACTGGGGTGTCGTGTGCAAGGCTGAGAAGAGAGATGCAGTGTTGTGCTTCGGTGCTAAACCTCTCCTTGACTTGAAAATTACTGGGGCACGGACTGAGGAGAGATGGACGTCCATTTTTGAGCACGTTGGTCCGAAATAAAGTCACAGCCACTGGCTTGTGGTCTGAGCCCAAGCAGACATCACCTATAGCAACCCAGCCGAGGTCTAGTCTTTGAGCACAGGGTGTGCTGGGAGGACCATTGCGTTGCTCTGACTTTGTGAACCTGAAGAATGTCGCATCCCAGAAATAGGATCCAGAGGCCCCAGTAGGGCCGCTTGATCTAAGTGTGGTATCTTGTGAGCTATGGACTTCAGGTGAGTGTGATGCTGTGCAGCTGCTGGAGTTCTCCCAGATGTTTAAGTGACCCCTGAACTTGTGCGGAGAGTGTACGGCGAATTTGACCCTTTAATTTGGAAGAGGTCGAAGAATTCGGACCTGGCCAGTGACCTGTTGCTCTGGTCGTCCAGAATGGCATAGACTTTTGTGGCTTTGTCTGAGTGTGCCTTAGCTTCACCAGGCAGATCTTAGAACAGGATCTAGGCTCTCTACCTTCATCACAGACCTCTGTGCACCTGGAGGTGACTGCTGGCTGAGGTGTCTCTCCTTCGCTCTCCCCACCATGCTCTGAGGAGGGATCTCCCATGTCCCATGGAGGTGGTCGAAGTGAAGCACTGCAATGTGGCAGTCACTCTCACATTCCCTGCACTTTAAAGCTGCCTCACAGTTCTTCGCCAGGTGCATAGTAGAAGAGCAACATCTAAAGCAGTTACCATTCTGTTTAAGAAAAGCCTTGCGCTCTTCAAGGGGCTTGCTCTGAAAACCTCCACGTTTTTAGAGGATGGGTTTTTTTTGTGGATAGGGCATCGTCTGTCAATGTCACCCCGCTTGCTGCTTGAACTGCTTGACTGAGGAGCTGATTGATGCGATGCGACTTCAGTCTTGTGAGTAGAGACATGACTTTTGATGTATCCTGAACTCCTTTCCACTCGTTCAGACTTCGATTGACCCGTAGAGAACCTGTTGGAACTGTTCGATGGGGCTGTAGGGACTGTCAAGAGAGTGAAGCTAGGGTCATTTCTTCTGCGTGCTTCACTACATATGAAGTATGTGAAGTATGCAAACGGAGAAAAAGACATTGTGCTGCTCCTTGTATGGAGAGCCTTGAGCTCACCAGCTCTCTTGCAGACCAAGTGGCAACTTCTCAACAATAGGGTTGACACCCCTGGCGGTGTCCAGGTATGAGAGCCCAGGCAAGTAGCCCTCAGATTTGGCAGACTCTAACTAACTTCCTTAGCAGGTCTCCCAGCTCCCTGAGTTTTAAGGGGTCCTTGTGACTGATTTTAGGAAAGTTCTCTATTCTCTCAAAGAGAGCTCTCTCGATAACCTCGGGGAAGCCATAGCACTCCTCTAGGCGATCCCAAGCCATTCTTAAGCCCATGTCAGGGCTGGCAACATGCACGGAACAGATCCTTATGACGTGCTCCCAAGACTGATTTCCTAACCACTTTGTTAAGAGGTCAAGCTCCTCGCTAGCACATAAGTTTAGTCCTCCAGTGGCATTGAGGAATGAGGACTTCCACGCCCAATAATTTTCTGGGCGATCGTTGAATTTGATGAGGCCAGAATTCACAAGCTGTCGATGTACCAAGTACCTTGTGATGACACTCATACCAGTCCTGTCATCCGTAGGCACAGTATGTGGCTGTAATGAGGCTCTGTTGAAAGAGGAAGAGTGCGGCTGAGCAGAGAGGTGGTGATGAATTGCTGGCGTTGGCCTTTTAGGTTGCTGTGCTGCAGGAACATCATTCTTGGGTAATAAGTGAGAAGCACTGCTGGGACCAGGAGCACGTTCCTGTATATCTGATTTGACATCCGGTTTGATGAGTGGCAACAGTGATGGCATATATGGGTCAAGTACTGGGTGCTTTTCATCAATAAGATGCAGCTGGGAGTGGTGTTGAACATATTCGCGGGTGCGCTGCATGGCAACATGAACTTAATCGTGGTGACTCCTACTGCCTTCTCTACTATTGATCTCTGCTGCTGCCTCGAGAACTTCAGCTTTTGCTAAGGCTACTGCTACCTCCCTCTCGTGCTCCAAAGCTGATAGCTCAGCTGCTATGCATGCCTCTTTGATCTTCAAGTCAGCTGCAAGATGAGCCTCTTCTATCTTTAGTTCACTTTCTCACTGAACGAAGGTCACGCGTGCACGCGCAGCTTCGACTTTAGCGTGGGCCCTGGCTGTGGCCCTGCTAGCTGAAGAAGATTTAGACAAGGTGGATAAGTTGAAATGTTGTGATCTTGCTTCATGTGCAATGTCCTGTTCTTTGACACCACCATCAGTGATGGACAATTTCTCCAGTCCAGCTTCACTAGTATGTGACATCGTGAACTGCAGTCTTCCAAAGACACATGAGAAGGGGTGAATATGGAGGCCTTTGCATGCACGGGAAGGTGTACTTGCATAGTACCTTATTTTCCTGATGGTGTGGTGCCTGCCGTGAAGACACTTTTTTACTATTCTGTCCTCAGTGTGTGTGTGACTGTACAAAAATTGACAGATAGCTAACAGGCTTCAAGAGAAAGTCGGAGGCTGGAGTAAAGTTTAATGCTCTTTACTGTTGTTGTTATTCTCATGAAACGATTTTTATAAAACTGAAATTATACGGAAAAAGAGACCAATTACTGTATGCTATATAAATCACATTATACATCCACAGACATAAAATAATGTAAAATGACAACAGGTTACAATGTTCAAATATTCCATTAAACTGATATGTAAATAGCTGTACATAACTTGTAAATATATTGCAAATTATGTACACAACCTTCACCAGCTTCAAAACAAACAACACTGGCATATTTGCAGCAGGAAACTATCAAATAGCTATTAGAACGGAAAACGCCATAGCCACTCATAGCTAGTTTAGCTTTGACCACATTCACATGCAAACAAACTAAATATCTAAATGATACATGACAGAATACACCACATGACACCCATGCACTACTCTAAATAACCGCAAAAGTAAATATAACTCACAAGCAATGCTTTCCAAGGCACAAACAGAGGAGTGAAAGAGTAAGGTAGCTGGGGCTGCAAGCTGACCACATACAAAGGAAATAACAAAAGCATTTCCTGATCTGAATCTCTGAACTATGACCAGGTTGTGTCACTAAAATAACCAATGAGAACAATAGCAGGGAACAAAGTAGAGAATAATGTATTACTCCCAAACGAACACCAGAGGGGAGAAAACACCAAAAACAAATGCAAGTCTTTACAAAACATGACAGCTTATCAGATCCTACCTCTCATCTCGCTCCTAGCTTGTTAAAATCGATATACATCTAATTCTCTAGATCTATCAACTGGTGTCCCACAGGGCTCTATACTGGGTCCAATCCTATTCAGCATGTATATTGTGGAAAATGTGGCATCTTAATGTATGCTGATGATAGTTATTTTTTCTTATGGTAAAACTACAGAGGAGGTAGCAATCAAGTTAACAAATGTTATGTTGAAGGTCACATCCTGGCTTAACCAATGTTGTGTGCAAGTGAATGTGTCGAAAACAGTTTGTATGTTTTTCTCAAAAGGCAACAGCATAAACGTAGAGCAAGATATTCTCATCCAGGGAGGGAGACTCCAAGTTGTCTCAGAATACAAATACTTGGGGGCACACTTAGATTCAAACCTCGGCTTCAAAACACACAAAAAAGGGTCTGCAATAAAGTAAAGTTTAGTTTGGCAAATTTCAGGTTTACCAGGGACTTCTTATCAACTGAGGCAGCAAAGATATACTTCCACTCAATGGTTGTTTCCTATATCACCTATTGTCTGATAAGCTGGTCTAACACACTCTAAGGCATTAAACCTGCTGCAATCATACAAACAAGCACTCACAACCTTAGACAAGAAGCCATTCGGTTTTCATCATTGCCTTAATCTAAAAAAGTATAATCTACTTTGCTTGGAAAACCTCATCAAATACAAAAATGTCTGTGTAGTTTATAAGATCATGCATTGTTTAGCTCCTCCTCGTCTGTCCAGCTTCACCAACTTCGAATCTACCACAAACTGAGCTACTAGAGATGCAGCTAGCGGGGACTGCACAATCCCACTCAGGAGAACTGCATTTAGTCAGGTTGTCTTCTCCTTTAGAGCATCACATCAACAGAACTCAGTACCACAATCAATTAGAGAGTCCCTGTCCTATTATTCATTTAAGTGTAATGTCAAGAAATGGCCTATTAAGAACCAACGATGTCATCATTGATGCTATTTGCACACCCCTTTAACATGTTGTTTAACTGTATTGTACATTAGCTGTGTTGAATGTCTGCTTTTTACATTTGTATATTCTGTATATGTTTTCTTGCTTGTTCTTGTATTGTATACTATGTTGTATGTTTATCTTTATTTATTTATTTTTTGTACTATTTTACTATCCTAGGAAGCCAAGCCGGCAAAGGGACTGCCGATGGAAAATAGCCTCTTGGCTAACTCAGGTACGTTTACATTTGTTTCGAATGTTGAGTAATGTATACTGTCCCTTCCCAAATAAATGTTTAAATGTTTATGTGTAAAGTTACATGAGGCCACACAGCACTTCTTATTAAAAGAGCAAAAAGTATACATAAATGTATTCAATTTAAATTGTATTCCAAAGCAACTTATTTGAACTGTATGTGGGGCCCGGGCTAATATTGGAACTGTTATGGACACGGGGCACCCCATTTTCATTAGTTTGCATTGTTGGTCACATTAATTGGTTTGTTTATTTTTTGATTATTTATCACAACTTTAATATTTGGCTATATGAATGTGGGTTACATGTGAGAAGTTAATACAGGCACTTTAGGGCAGCTAGGTGTTCTCAGGGGTCCTCAGGTAAAGGCGGGGTGCGTCAGTAAACAGATCGCCTGCAGTGAAATGACCGAGTGACTGATGTGTCTGTGTCTCTGAATTATCAGATTAAAAAGAGTGAAAACCCATGCACGCCTGGAAGTCCCTCTTCGTCCAAGTGTGCAACATGTAGCTTAAGTGGGCTTCACATACAAACAGTTGGAGTGTAAACTGCTATGGCAACTCCTCTAATGTGTTACTTGACTTAGTAAAATTTTGCTTTTTTTCCCTGTCCATCAGGGAGAAAACCCGAGTAGCTGGCTGCAGACAAAATGGCGGACCTCCGCAAGAGGCACCTCCACGGTTGACAGGAAATCACGTGACCTCCGCAGGTGACAAAAACCGGACGTTGATTTTCTTCGTTTCGTTCTTTTTTTCGTGAGCATGCGCAAGAGGCACAACAATAGCGATACGTTAGCTAGCAACGCAAGCGAAGCATCAAAGAGAAAGGGCAGCCTATTTACAACGTTTCTGTATACAGCGTTTGCACAGACGTCACGATTTACGTGGAAACCCGGATGTGCGGCCATATTGGAGGCACTCAATGTAAACAAGCCGCAGCAACAGAATGGACTGCAAACTCACGCCGATTTTAGCATGTCTAAATCAAGGAAAACGACAGCAAAACGAGAGGAAGCTGCTCAGACTTACATTGAAGGACCCAGCCAGCAAGAAAGCGCGATATTCTGAAAAAATAAGGTTAATCGGGGGCGAAGATCCATATCAACTGGATCCTTCTTGGATCAACGATGACCCGTCACTTCTGCCTTCTGTTTCCTATCCTGATATAGTCGACTACCTAGTTTTCTCACCAAGCCCATACACAGCCGAAAACCTTAAAGCTTTTAAAGGCTTGGAAGCCATATTGTAGCGAATCCGGGGGACAACGCAACCACAGGAACTGCCGCGGCCGGGAAGCGAACCCGTATCGCCCGCACCGCAGGAGGCATCGCTAACCGCTCGACTAAAGGATCAGACTCGCGAGCCAGCGGCCAGCGTGTCTTCTTATCCATGCACGGTACACTACCCCCTCCTTCGGGAAGCGCGTCCCCGCGCTTAAGCATACCAGCTCCTTCACACCTCAGGGCGCATTCGCTTCCGATGTCCTTACGGTCTCCCCATCCCACTTCTGACACCAATGTAGCGAATTCGGGGGAACAACGAAACCACAGGAACTGCCGCGGCCGGGACGCGAACCTGTATCGCCCGCACCGCAGGAGGCATCGCTAACCGCTAGACTAAAGGGTCAGACCCGCCAGCCAGCGGCCAGCGTGTCTACTTATCCATGCACGTTACAATATAAAGTAAAATAGCTGCTAAGAGTGACGGTGCTGGTCATGTACAGTCACTTGAAAAAGAAAGCGCAACTTCTACCCCTAAAGTGAGCAAAACACCACCTCCACCCAGTGACGAATTGGCATCATTAGTCAACGCTCTTAGCACAACTGGCTCAAAGTCTACTACTCTGTCCCTGGTTGACCTTATTCAGATTGTTTTGTTCCCAAACCGATTGGTGAAAACTTTCCTCTGGTGTTGGGTGAATTGTGAAACGAGGAAGCAGGTCACATGGTGGACTATAGTGATGTACTGTCTATTTGCAGTAATGCTGAAATTTCAGTATCAGAGGAGCGAGCAAAGGCAGTTGAGGAAGCAACACGGGATCGAGCTTCTTCTAAACTGTGGTTTCAATTTCCTGCTGGTCGAATTACAGCGTCTTAAATGAAAACTGCATGTTGCACTGATAAAAAGTGTACGCTATCCCGAATCGTACAAATTTACATCACAAGCCACTACCCGGGGTTGTACTCGTGAGAAATTTGCCCGTGATATGTTTACAGACGAACATAAGAAATCTCATGAAGATGTGATAGTGCACAACACAGGTTTCTTTATAAATCCAAGGGTGCCATTCTTGGGTGCTTCCTCGATGGCCTAGTTTCTTGTGATTGTTGTGGTGTCAGTGTACTTGAAATTAAATGCCCATTCTGTGCTAAAAGTGAGAAGTTGGATAGTGTTTCAGGTTTTTACTTGGAGAAGGATGGTGAAGGAAAACTGAGGCTAAATAGAAACTCTCAGCTTGGTGTGTGCAAACTGGAATCTGCCTATTTTGCTGTTTGGACAGAGAAAGATCTGCATGTTGAGCACATTTTATTTGAAGAAGAGTTCTGGGGCATGATATGTCAAAAAAGCAAGCACATTTTTGACACCACCATTATGCCAGAGCTAGTTGGCAAGTTCTACACTAGGCTTTCATATACCATGGCAAATGTGTCCCCACAACCTGGCATCTCTGTTCCTGCTGTTTCAGATGGTTCTAATGCCACGAGTGCCAGTGAGCAAGAAAAAACCTGGTGTTCCTGTGACCAGGTTGAGTTTTGTCAGATGATTTTGTGTGACAGTGGAAAATGTCATGTTCAGTGGTTTCACTATTCATGTGTTAATGTTGAAGTTGCACCATAAGGAAAATGGTATTGTCCCAACTGCCGCAGACTACCTCAGTTTCTGCCAAAAAGGGCCAGGAAAAGTATTGAGTAAAACACCTCAGTTTTTTTTTATTTTTAGTAAACCGTTGTGTAGCTTCATACATTCGTATTGAGATGTGACATTTCTAAATGTACATCTGTGATGTGCAGGCTAATTGCAGCCAGTCCAGAAACTTGTTCTGAAGCACTTCAGTCGCTTTGTTTGGATAAGGCCGAAAGATGTATTTAAATATTTTATTTCCTTACTTGTATTTTTTGAAGATGCAATGACTAATAAAGTTTGTATTCTCTTAATACATTTGTGTTGTTCTGATGATTTCTTTCCCCAACTATTGGAGCTTGCACAAAATATTTACACATTAGGCCTAGATTTTTGATAAACAATCATCAGTAATGTGGATATAATGACTAAGTGGGTAAAGCCAAATAATGGAACAGTGGTAAGTTCAGAAAAGTACATCTTTATGGTATCGCAGCCTTTAAAACCAGGATAAGACAACACTTGGCCTATGCCATATTACGATAGTCTCATATCACATTATCAATATTACACTGACATGCTGCCCAGCCCAGACACTTCAGTTGAAATCAACAACTGATGGGCAAAGGTTCACCAGAGCACAACAGACAAGGCCAATCTTGTCCACGGTACTAAAACTGTCATTATCCTTACACATCAAGAAATCAATTGGCAATGCCCCCCCCCCCAAAATACAATATTTCCGGCGCACACTACCGATCACACACTCAGCATGAATTCTAACATGAGCAATTTTCCTTGTGGTTTCTAAGTCAACTGGAGTTAACTGCGACTTCCCACAAGTGAAGCCTGGGATTTTGACTTGAGCCATCATGCAACCTGCAGTATCCTGAATATCAAAGCCACGGTCAGCGAGAACTAAATCACCAGGAATGATGTTGTCTAAAATGCCACAGTTTTCAGTTATGAACTTATCACTAGCTCGTCCTCCCCATGCATTTGATATGTATGAGACTGTGCACTGTGGTGTAATACCAATCAAAAATTTAACTATTATGGTGCTTGCAGGAAGACCATATTTCTGCTCTGGCTATAAGATTAGATGGACGATCTATAAACACCTCAAAGCAGTCGAGAATAGCAACACATTTTTTCCCAAAATGTTTTCTGAATTGCATTGGCATGTTTTTTTGCAACTGTTCTCTTTCTGGCCATATAACAAGTGGTTTCATGCGAATGAAGTTGACAACAATGACATCAGTGAATACCCTAGAACTAGTGGATATTGACACTTTGAATGTATAAAACAGGAAGGTTGTAGAAACATTAAGCCTAGTCGCATCGATGTCAGCATCAGCACCTTGAATGGATTAAGTGACTTTTTCACAGGGAGGTGGGGACTCAGGTATATGTTAGGAGAGCTAGCAAAATCTGGAATGTAGGTAGACCAGTGAAAAATAAAACCTTTTCATCTTTACCAACAAATGCACTTTGGTCATAGGTAGAGGACAAATGTTCCACATCAGAACGCACCTGAATGTTTTCTGTTCTCAGATTTTGAAGTTCACTGGTCATATAATCAATAGCATCACCAGTCATGAGTCCCAATACTGCAAAGATTATCACTGACATAATCACTTGTGGTAGAATCATCAGCAACTGGTATGTCCATAAGAAGCAAGGAATTGGCAGCATCAGCCTTCAGTTTCTCTTGGGTTCTAGCCATACGACGCTTGTAGCATGATGTCACGCTCTCTTTAGGTGACTGTGGATCTTGCTTTCCTGTCATATCAACAGATGGCACCCAATCTGGGTCATCCTTCTTGTACAGGTCTGACTTTTTACCTGGAATACAATAATGAGAAATACCGCACACTTTGAGGCTACATTTTAGGTGCAATTTTACAATAATTATAACTTTATTAGTCTCGTACTACTACAGTGCCAGTAGGCTGTGAAATGAGATCAGAAGCAGATATTCAACCAAGAATGCAAGAAACAGCATTAAGTTACACTATAAAACTAGTTGCTGTTATTAATATTTCACCTACCTGACAAGAAATGTGCAGAACAAACTCGAATGTTTTCAAGATTCTTGCCCTTGAAGTGCTGGTTCAGCTTTGCTAGCCACAAACGTCTCCTTTCCGCCAACAGTTTTTTTTGCACTCCTCTCCCTGACTTAGAATGACTTTTGGCAATCTGAAATACTCCAGATGCTTTTACCGGCCCGAGTGATTTGTGCAGCCAAACACACGACAATAATTAACAATTTTGAGGAAGAAAAGTAATGTAAAGAAGCAATAAGTAAAGAAAAGTTGGTCTGCTTGAGTTGTTTACATTGAGGGCCTCCAATATGGCAGACTTCCGCATTGGTGACGTATCACGTGAAAACCCTGTATTGCATGCATGGAACAAACCTTTCTTCTTCTACGTGCTTAACTCCCAACTGGCTACAGTCTTAATATTACAGGACCACCTGGTGGACTTAATATTCAATACACTCAAATTGACTACTACAACAAGAAACATTGAGTTTTATCATTTATTCATTATGTATTTATTTCTTTATGCCTGTGTTGTTATGTTGGCCACATATACCTTAAAGGAGGTTGTGCTATCATGAGACACGCCATATGTAGAGATATTGGAGAAACCCCGAGTCTCATTTTTCCATTTTCCTGTGTTTCTGAAGAAAGCAATACCTGTGTTGAACTTGTGTTGTACTGTTGACTCATGCTTGAATTAGTTTCCCCTACTGTATGCAGAAGCGTGTCTACAGGTTGATTGTCTTTAAATGCCAAAGGGCTAAACATGTTGGACTTCTTTGTTTTGCTGTGCTATACAGATGTGCTGAGATCTTCTCTTTTCAGTGAGAGAGACGACTTCTGTGTCTGGGTGTTTCTCTCCAATATGTTGTATACAATATATTTTAATCCTCAACCATCAGTGTTTTGTGTAATTATCTCTGCAAGACAGTAGCCTGGAGGAGATTATGTGTTAGGTTGTGTGCTTGCTTGCTTGCTTGCGTGTGTGCATGCGTGCATTTGTCTGTCTGTCTGTCTGTGGCTAATCTTGCAAGCTACTGGACCTATCAGCCAAAAAAATTTTGTGCACAGTTATGACTGTATGATGAAGAACTTCTCGTAGTTGTGATTAAGAACATTTGAAAAACGTGTGTTCTCGCTACCGCTGCCCCCTCTCTTAATTCACTATCTAGCTTGCTCGACCAACGCCGCTGTCCATCGCTGCCCGCTCTGAGTCAACTGTGCGCATGCACAGCTCACATCTACAGTTGAGTCAGATCGGGCAGCGATAGTGTCAAAACCAAAACATTATGTATTCAGGTGTGAATCTTGAAAGTAAATGAGAAGTCGTTCGTATTTCACAAGCTAGTGTAAACTACTAATAAGACACATTGGTCCCTGGCTAACGGGTCTGACCCTTTAGCCGAGCGGTTAGTGATGTCGCCTTGTGGTGCAGTACACCTCGTAACGAATCCCGCACCGGGCAAGAAATTAACCGGTTACATTGGTGGCAGCGGTGGGATCCGGAAGTGTGCAGATCCTCAGAAGTCTCTTCGGAGCGCGGGAATAACAAAGCACGAGGGCGCGCTTCCGGGGACGGGAACGACTGTAAACTAGTAATAAGACACATTAGCCCCTAGCTTACTGGTCTGACCCTTTAGCCGAGCGGTTAGTGATGTCGCTTTGTGGTGCAGTACACCCCGTATCGAATCCCGCACCGGGCAAGAAATTAACCGGTTACACAAACATGTTAAATAAACATATATGTTTATTTTTAAAGCAGATTTGAAATTACATCGTAACAATTTAACAATTCTGTTGAGGGTCGGAAAGGAACCAGTGCAGGGGTCCGGCAGGGTCAAGCCCGTAGGCACGTTTATTTCGGTTCAGGGAAGGGAAACGCGGGATGTGTATGGTGCAACTAGAGTCCTGGATGTGGGGTGTGTAAAAGACTATGTGTCTGAGTGCAGGGCGAGTGTGGTGCGTGTGTGCAGGAATGTAAATGACTGGAGGGCGTTTGTGTGTGTTGGTGAAGCGCAAGTCCAAGAGTAGGGGTTCTGGGGGGGGCAGCGTGGGAGCACAAGGGAGGGGTCCGAGGAACACAAGGGACGCGAGAAAGACGGAGCCCGAGAAGCACCGGCACCGGGGGGTTCTGGGAGGACGGGAGAGAGAGACACAGAATTAGACTCAGGGATCACGACACAGGAATCGCAGGAGAAAACACAGCCAAAGAGTCTAGCGATCTACTGGGTAACTACCGTACTAGATGGCACAATCTAGCGACGACTGCACGTCAGCGTCCTCTCTTATAGCTGGCTGCAGATTGGCTTCAGGTGCGCCGATCACCGATGAGCCTCTGGTGCGCAGCTGCGCTCTCAACGAGCGCGCTGATTGAGCCCTGCTGGTAGACTCAGGCGGAGACGCGCCTTGCGTCTGGACCACAACAGTACCTCCCCCTCCTACGGGAGCCACCGGGCGACCGTCCAGGGGCATCAGGGTGTTCCAAGTAGAAGTCCGACAGGAGGGCGGGGTCGGCGATGTAAGACCGGGGCACCCAGCTCTGGTCTTCCGGACCGTAGCCCTCCCAGTCCACCAGGTACTGGAAGCCCCTCCCACGGCGGCGGACACGCAACAGCTTCCGGACCGGCCAGACCGGGTCGCCGTCTTGGAGTACACGGGAGGGGGGCGGTGCTGCGACAGGTGGGGAGAGGGCACTGACAGACACAGGCTTCAGCTTGGAGACATGAAACACGGGATGTGCACGAAGAGGAGGGAGAGACAAACGCACCGCAGTGGGGTTGACGATCCTCTCCACAGTATAGGGTGCCACGTAGCGAGTGGCGAGCTTGCGAGAGGTCGTCGGGATGGGGAGGTCCTTGGCCAGGAGCCAGACACGCTGACCAGGCTGGTAGACTGGGGCTGGGACGCGACGCCGGTTAGAGGAGCGTTGGGACCGGTCGTTGGCTCGCAGCAGGGCAGCACGAGCAGACCTCCACATGCGGCGGCATCGGCGGAGATGATCCCTGGCTGACGGGACCGCCACCTCAGTCTTTTGCTGGGGAAACATGGGGGGCTGGTAGCCCAGTGAACATTCAAAAGGAGACATTCCAGTGGCAGAGCTAGTCATGGTGTTGTGAGCATACTCAACCCAGGCCAGGTGCTTGCTCCAGGTCGAGGGGCTGCTGGTGGTCACACATCTCAGGGCAGACTCCAGGCTCTGGTTGGTGCGCTCCGCCTGTCCGTTTGTCTGAGGGTGGTAACCAGAAGAGAGACTGACCGTGGCCCCAATTCCCCTACAGAAGGCCTGCCACACTTGGGAAGAGAACTGGGGACCCCGGTCAGAAACAATGTCCAGGGGAATGCCATGGAGATGGACCACGTGGACAACCAGCAGTTCGGCGGTCTCGGCGGAGGACGGGAGCCTGGGGAGCGCCACGAAATGGGCCTGCTTGGAAAAACGGTCGACAATGGTAAGTATGACT
The DNA here is from genome assembly GCF_029633865.1 of Lampris incognitus. Lineage (NCBI taxonomy): Eukaryota > Metazoa > Chordata > Actinopteri > Lampriformes > Lampridae > Lampris > Lampris incognitus. The sequence continues at coordinate 60,220,564 of NC_079214.1, forward strand.
GTGTTACCCTGAGACACCGGGAGTCCAGTCACGAAGACCAGGGAGATGTGTGACCAGGGGCGACTGGGGACCGGGAGGGGATGCAGGAGACCAGCAGGGGGGCGATGGGAGGTCTTACTCCGGGCGCAGGTGATACACGCTGCCATAAACTCCCGAACGTCAGCCTCCATGGTAGGCCACAAGAAGCGCCGCCGGAGGAAGGACAGTGTCCTGGAAGCGCCAGGGTGGCAGGTGAGGGCTGAGAGGGGCGCGGCGATGCGGCTGTAGTCCTTGATGAACTTCCTGTAGAAGCCCGCAAAACACAGGAAGCGTTGCAGCTCTGACCGGTTCTGGGGTCTGGGCCACTCCAACACTGCCTCGACCTTCTTAGGGTCGGTCTGAATGCGCCCCGCCTCCACAATGTGGCCAAGAAACTCCAGGGAGGGGGTGAGGGACTGGCGCTGAGCTCGAGCGCGTTCGTCTCGCCTTGCCTGGAGGCGTTAGTCCATCTTCAGAGCCAGGCCGATTAACTCATTGCAGGTCGCCGGCCAGTCTCTAAAAAGTCCATCCTTGACCTCCTCGCTTAAGCCTCGCCTGTATGCACTCAGCAGGGCCTCGTCATTCCAACAGCACTCTGCGGCCAGGACTCGGAAATCGACGGTGTATTCGGCCACCGAACGAGAGCCCTGTTTGATGGTGTGGAGACGGGCGGTGGCGTCACAGCCACCAATGGGGTGATCGAACACACTCGTAAATTCCCCGGAAAAGGCTGCATAATCAGAAGACATGGCGGGTTTCTGGTCTAGGGCAGCCGTGGCCCATCTGAGGGCCTTACCCGTAAGCAGGGATAAAAAAAAAATCCAGCAATCAGTAGATCCACAAAAAGGGTCATGGTGTCTCCAGCAAGGCCTACGCGCGTCACATTCACAAGCCAGCTCCAAACAGGGGAACAAGGCCTATCCACTTTTCTTAAACAAAGAACAAAGTGCAATAAAAACAGCAAATGGCATTTAGGCCTTTTTGGCAACGTAGGCACGGCAAGATGTCCAGACTAGTGTAACGGTAATTTGCGCTTTTTGCATCCTGCATATGCGTCAACAATGGTCTCAGGTGAGAGCTTGGCCGTAACGTCGCTTTCGATGTGAAGGATCGCAAGAGAAGACAACCTGGCTGCTCCCATCGTCACCCGCAGCCAGTTCCTCATCCTCCTCACCGCAGAGAAGCGTCTCTCAGAGGTACATCACCCAATCGGCAGAGTGAGAGCTCACTGTAATATAGAGATTTGGGTAGGTTGTTTTTTTAACAGCTGTTTTAAGATGCTCAACTGAAATCGGTGATAAAATATCTGGTCATGCCAAACGTAATTATTCCACTCCTTTTTGAAACAATGCAATTACCCGTTTCAGCCACCAGGGGGGCAGTGCTTCCCCCCCTGCCCCTCCCCCCGCAAACTCCGCGCACGCCTGCAAGTGTATACCAATAAAACGAATAAAGGTGAATGAGTCTACATGGCTAAAGCGGAAATTCATTCAACTGAGTATTTCAAACCTTGATTTTTTTTCGCAGTTTTGAAATACTATCCATGCATATTCCCCAGAATACGATGGCTTGCATGATTCATACGTGGCATTTTAGGCGCCAGTATCCCCGCGACCCTGAGAGCAGGATAAGCGGTTTGGATGAATGAATGAATGGATGGATGGATGAATGAATGAATGAATGAATGAATGAATGAATGAATGAATGAATGAATGAATGAATGAATGAATGAATGAATGAATATTCTCACTAGCACAGTATCTAACCAGTGCCTGTTGTCCAAGTGGTCTCATCTGGTCATCGATATGAAGGTTTCTGTTCTCAACAGTATTGACTGGTGCTGTGACATAGCAGGAAACAGCGATTTTATTTCGTTATCTGCATTTGTGACTTAAAACACCTTTTCTTTTTTCTTTTCTTTTTTTTTGGTCAATGAACAATAATTGTGGCGTTTCCTTAAAGTCGCGCAGCGCAATGCCTCCACGTGCTCACATGACATTAATGTAAAATGCGATATTGTGTTGACCATTGACATCACTAGCAAATCGTCACCGCTTCTGTAAAAGAGGTCACAAGACGTTAATAAATCCAGACCATGACCATCCCCGTCCCCTCAGGTCGGAGATAGAGGCTGCCAACAGTAAAAAGCCAACAGATACAAATCCTCCTTTAATCCCCCATGAGATAAGGATGCTCAAATTTCTGACAGTGTAAAGTAATTCAGTTTTGTTTTTTTTACACAGTGCTGTCTTCCATTATTATTGGCATTGCTTGCTTGCTCTTCGTACATGTGGGCTACCACAAATAACTGCTGACTCTGTCTGGACTGTTAATGTAGTTTTATTGTATCATTATGCTTCTATTTTATCTGTTTCTATGTGCCTTGCTGCAAAAGGAATTTTACCATGTGGGACAATAAAGATCTGAACTGAAGTATATATCCTCTTCAGTGTCCATATGTAGCCAAGATAAGTTGAACACACAACTACAAATGCTATTTTGTGTTACGACACGTCACAGAACTGGTGACAACCTGGTACAAATGTGGCATAAATACGGCAGTGGCACTTCTGTAGCCGAAAGAAAACAGAAACATATTTACCACCCTGCCATGCAAATTCTCTAAAGCATCTGTGCTAATATACCAAATTTAGCAGCCATTTCAGTTGACAGAGAAAGTAACATTCGTTCTGTTTTACACGTTTGCCAAACATTACGAAACAGCAAACCAGAAATAGTCATCAGAAATAATCATCAAACTGTTTCATACCCGGTGGCAGTTCTAGACCATTTCAAATGTGTGTGTGTGTGTGTGTGTGGGGGGGGGGGCGGGGGCAGGCTGGGGCCACATGCGATTTTAGGGGTATCAAATATATTAAGCGCAACTGTTACATACCACCACCATCCCCATAGGTTTGGTTCTCCAAGACAAACCTCCAAGATTGTCTTTTGTCACAGTTAGGGGTCCGTCACTTAAACGGTTTCACTATACAACATGATTTATTTTCTGCCTTACGAAAATATTCGCCACAGTTAGGGGGGCTGGGGGGGGGGTCCAAGCTTAATATTACGGGGGCACTGGCCCCCCTTGCCCCCCTTAGAACCGCCACTGTTCATACCGAATTCACCGATGGCAAACTGGGCTCTGCACGTGAGGTTTTCAGGCCGCAACCATCTGCAATCCTACCAAAATAATTGCACAAAATGTGTTCTTGCATAAGTACATTAACCAACATTAATATTGTATAAAATAATTTCAAAACAACAGAAGATACTCGATAAACGTTTTCGCCGTTGGAACCAGTGGCCATCTCCAGCGGAAAATAATGTACAATGGCATACTTCCTGTATTTTCCCAGCATTCCCTGATCACCCAGCAGGCATACCACTCTCACAAAGTGGTGAACTCACGCCCCTGCTGTCCAACGTAAGCGTCCCCAGCCGGGGTCACAGCAAAGGAGAACTTCGTCCACATGGACTTTACTTCCCATAGATAATATTATTTTACCACCTGGTTACACATAGGCTACATTGTTCGTCTGGAGTCAGGTCTGCCAGTGATTAGAAAGCCAACACTGTGAGACTGACAGATTTGCCATGACTGTGTAAATCCCCCTCTTGAAAAATAAAAAAATATTTGGGCGTCCAGGTAGTGTAGTGATCTATTCCGTTGTGCTAAAAGACATCCCTGTCATTCGAGGTTATCGAGGGAAAAAAATCGCATCTGTTGCAGACAATGCAACCCTAGGACCCTCTATTCACTCAGGAAAGCCTCCTTTACTCACTCCTCCTTCACTTTCGTCTTATGGAATTGCCGATCGGCTGTAAATAAAACAGAATTTATCAAAGCACTTGCTAATCTGTCAGACATTCAGGTACTAGCCCTGATCGAAACCTAGATACACCCAGAAAACACTGTTACACCGGCCGCACTATCTGGTGACTCTGCTTTCTTGCACACACCCCGTTCTGTTGGGCGTGGAGGCGGTACGTGTGTCCTCTTTTCCGAAGACTTGAAATTCACCAAGGTTTCTCCACTAAGCAACAACTCCTCCATTGAATACCATGAAATCATGGTTACTGCCCCCATTAAGCTATTTGCAGTTGTCATATACCGCACACCAGGGTGTCAACTGGGGAACTTTGTAGTTAAACTAGACATGTTACTCTCAGCCATTCCTGTCGATGACACACCACTGACTGTCACTGGAGACATGAATATCTTTACTGACTAAGCGGCTGACTTCCTGTCTCTTCTGTCCTCCTTTGACCTCAGACAGGTCCCCACCCCTCCCACACACAAAGCGTGCAATACTCTTGATCTGATCTTGACTCAGAACTGCGCCACAGCAAATCTGACTGTCACCACCCCACCCCACCCCACCCCCCAACCCCACCCCACCCCGCCTGCACATACACACACATCTGTTAGCCCATTTCTTTATTCAATTTACAGCCTCCTTACTGGAACATCCTCACATTCCTCCACAAAGGGTCTCCTTCCGCCGAAACTTCCGGTCCCTTACATCGACCCAGCTCTCCAATGAGGTCTTGGCCTCCATGTCTCCTCATAATGAATTCTCTTTACCCCCTTTCAACAAGGCTACAGACACACTGTTCCTCACTAGCCTCCTCTCAACAATCTCCTCTAGCACCCAACCCCCCCCCCCAGTCCATGGCTCACTGAGGTCATCGGGGGGGGCGGGGCTCAAAGCAGCAGAGAGAAAATGGCGTAAAACCAGAGAGTCCACTGACATCAGTGACTATCAGTGTCTCCTAGTGTCATTCCTCGCCAGCTTAAAAACAGCGAAGACCAATTCCTATCAGAACAAGATCTGTAGCACCACTGATGCTCGAAAACCATTTTTTCTTTTAACTCACTCCTCAATCCCCTCCTCCTCCGACCTCTACTCTGCTCACTCCTGACATGTTTGCCTCAAACTTTACTGATAAGGCTTCTGCCATCAGTAACCAGTTCTCTGAGCCTGACCAACTCCATCTGCCGCTGCCAGCTAACAGTGCCTCACTCACCTCATTCTCCCTCCTGACCAGGGAGGAAGTCTCCAAGCTTCTGCTGGTCTCTCTACCACTACCTGTCCGCTGGACCCGATACTATCCAACCTCCTACAGACCATTTCCCGCAGTCACGCACACACACACACACACACACACACACACACACACACACACACACACACACACACACACACACACACACACACACACACACACACACACACACACACACACAAAACGGGTGTGTTCCCCATCGCATTTAAACAAGCTCGGGTCACCCTGCTGCTCACAAATCCTACACTCAACCCAGCCCAGGTTCAAAACTACAGACCAGTTTCACTCCTACCCTTTCTTTCAAAAATACTTGAGCACACGGTCTTTAACCAAGTGTCTGAATTCCTTTTTGAGAACAATCTGTATGATCCGAATCAGTCTGGCTTTAAGCGGGGTCACTTTACCGAGACTGCACTCCTGTGGGTAATAGAATCACTGCGTTTGGCTAGAGCTGCTGGTCAGTCCTCTGTTTTATTGCTGCTAGATCTGTCAGCTGCCTTTGACATGGTTAACCACCAAATCCTCCTCTGAGCTTGGTATCTCAGGATCTGCCCTCCGCTGGTTCAGTCCTACCTCTCGGGGAGATCTTTTTAGAATATCTTGGGGGGGAGAAGTGTCCAAACCGCACAGCTTATCCACAGAGGTACCTCAAGGGTCAGTGCTCGGTCATCTTCTCTTCTCAGTATACACCCCCTCACTTGATGCAATCATCTGCTCCTATGGTTTCTCATACCATTGCTATGCTGACGATACCCAGCTCTTCCAATCAATCCTGCCAGATGACCTAACAGTCTTGGCACGGATATCGTCATGCATTGCTGATATCTCCGCATGGATGAAAGAATGCCACCTTCAGCTTAACCTATCTAAGACTGAGCTCCTTGCCATCCCAGGCAGTCCATCCTTACAACAACAGATCAATGTCCAGCTCGAATCAACCCAACTCATGCCCAAAATGTCTGCCCGAAATGTGGGTGTCATGATTAATGACCAACTAACCTTTAAGGTTCACTTGGCCTCAATTGTTTTGTCGTGCAGATCTGCCCTGTACAACATCAGGAAAATTAGACCCTACCTGTCTGAGCATGCAGCACAACTAATGGTACAGGCTCTTGTTATATCACGCATTGACTACTGCAACTCCATACTGGCAGGTCTCCTTTCATGCACTTTCAAACCTCTGCAAATGATCCAGAATGTGGCGGCGCTTCTGGTCTTCAATCAACCCAAACCAGCTTATGTCACTCTGCTGTCCCTATCCCCCCACTGGCTCCCAGTTGCTGCCCACATCAAATTCAAAACCTTAATGCTCGCTTACAAAACAGCAACTAAAACAGCTCCCGCCTACCTGAACTCCCTCATTCAGGTCTACACTCACTACTGCTCACAGCACTCTGCCAATGAAAGGCGCCTGGCACTTCCGTGACAACGGGGCCCTAAGTCAATAGCCAGACTCTTCTCTTCTGTAGTTCCCTGGTGGTGGAACAAGTTACCAAAGTCCATTCGATCTGCTGAATCCTTCTCTATCTTTAAGAAGCAGCTCTTTCTCGAACATCTCCACACTGCCTGTTGACTCCTATGTCCTATCGCACTTGAACCCGGTTTTTTTTACACTTACTTGCATTGTCACCTCCTGACTAGATCCTTGCTTGTGCTGTATTAACTCTCATCACTTTGGATAAAAGCTTCTGCGAAATAAAATTGTAAATTGTAATTGTAAATCAGAACACAACCTAATGATCAATAATGCACTCTTCCACCAGAAGAATAAATTTAAAATAACTTGGATTCACCCTTGTTCTAACATTTGGCACATCATTGACTACATTATCATCCGCCAGAGATCGACGCGAGGTACTAAACACCAGAGTGATGATCTGTGCAGATGACTGCTGGACTGACCACCGCCTTAACCACTCCAATTTGTCCATTCAACTTCACCAGAAAAGAAGGTGCAGAATAAGCGGAGCCACCCAATGCTCAACCTTGAAGGACTTATTGATACCTCCTCTCGTCAATAGTTCCAGGCCATGCTCAGTATATCAATGCCCAAGCAGTATCCAGATGATATTGAAAGCCACTGGGATATGCTCAGGACTGCAATCACTGGTATCTGTAAAACCACTCTTGGACATAAGATGAAGAACCACCGAGATTGGTTTGATGAGAATGACCTGGAAATCCAACGATTAATCATCATCAAGAGGCAAGCCTTTACCATCTGCCAGAATAACATCAACTGCCAAAATCAACGAGCTGCCCAAGCAACAGCAAAGTCAGCCGTCCAAAGCAAAAGGAAGAAGAATTTGCATTGGTCCCCGGAGTGCTGCAGCTGCCCTCTGCTCATATACAATAGAATGGGTTAAATGCAGAGAACAATTCCATTGTAAGAATACAATTCGTTGTAAGAATGCAATGTCAAATAAAGTGGGGTTTTTTCAATTGAAGAATTGAAGAATCAGTGGTGGACAAAGAAGGCCCTCGAGATCCAGCACCTTGCAGATGCTGGGGATACCATAGGCTTTTTCGATGCTATTAAAGCAACATACGGTCCCAACCCCCCTTCACTCCAAAGATGGACACACACTGCTAACAGATGAGTCAATCAAAGAGAAGAGGTGGAAAGATCAACACTAGGACTTTTTATACCAGCACTCTAGCCCTGAGATGGAGGCTCTCCAATAACTCCCTCAACAACCTAAAGAGGAGGACATGGCAACACCACCTGGTCTAAGAGAAGTCCAGGATGCCATCAGGAAGATGAAAATCAACAAGGCTGCTGGTCCTGATGGAATACCGGCAGAAATACTGAGAGCAGGTGGACCTACACTCCTCAGACATATCCATGCCCTGCTACTTAAAATATGGGGAAAAGAGGGACTACCTGTGCAACTTAGGGACACACTCGTTGTCTCTGTCTTTCAGAAAGGGGACAAAGCTGAGTGCAGAAATTACTGTGGCATTTCCTAATTTTCCACCACAAGGAAAGCCCAGGCTATGGTTTTGGCCAACAGATTCCTTCCAATATCAGAGGATATCTGCCAGAATCCCAGAGCGGCTTTTGTCTTATCAGAGGCACCGTGGACATGATTTTTACTGGTTGCCAAATCCAAGAAAAAGCCCAGGAACAGAATCAACCATTGTACATGGCCTTAATAGACTTAACCAAAGCTTTCGATTCCGTAAACCACCAGGCCCTCTGGCTAGTTCTGTCAACAACAAAAAAAGGCTGTCCTGACAAATATATCAGAGTACCACTACTACTGCATGACAACATGTCAGCTAGAGTACTGAGCAGGTGTGGAGACAAGACAGAGTCCTTCAAGGTCCACACAAGAGTTAAACAAGGCTGTGTCATTGCCCCAACCCTGTTCTATGTCTTCATTGCCAGCATCCTCCACCTCATCGGTCCCAATCTGCCTCAGGGAGTCAAAATCATGTACAGGACTGATGGGACTCTTCTGAAAATTAAAAGATTCAGGGCTTAAGGTAAAACCACCACCATATGCATCATAGAGCTGCAATACACCGATGGCAATGTCTTATAGTATCTCATACAAGAGGAACTACAGAACATACTGTATGCCTTTGCAAAGACATACAAGCAGCTGGGCCTGGCCATTAACATAAAAAAAGACCCATATCCTCTACCAACACCCACCCAACAGAAATATGCCTGCTCTGCCCCCATCCTTCTATGTTGACAACACCAGACTTGAAACGTGGAACAGTTCCCTTATCTTGGCAGCGTTCTCTCCTCCAAAGCAACATTGACATTAAAATACACTAGCGCCTCAGTTGTGCCAGCCAGGCCTTCTCAAGATTGAGCAAAAGGGTTTTTGAAAACCGTGACCTTCAGGCCAGAACAAAAATTTTGGTCTACAAAACGGTACTGCTGCCCAACCTATTGTATGGGTCAGAAACCTGGACCAGATATAGCAGGCATCTGAAGGCACTCAAGGCATATCAACAGCAATGCTTCAGGAAGATCCTTAAGATTAGCTGGTAGGATAGGCGCAGCAACTTCAGCATCCTCGAGGAGGCCAACATGCCTACTATAACTGCCACCATTGGACAACATCAGGAATCAGGAACCCTTTACTTGTCATTTCACTTCATGCACTTGCGTACATGAAATTAAACGAAATGCCATTTCCCCCAGCCCACAGCAGTACAATGCAAAGAAAAAAACACACCCCAAAATTACAAGAACACACATATCCAAACTAGCACATATATCAAAACTAAACAAAAAATCACTGTCCAAGGGAACAAATGCCAGCCAGGATGAATGTTGGAACTGCCGGTCTGCATGGGCTAGCAGTTAGCTGAGCCCGCCCCAATTCTGCGTCCTGTCAGACCGCCCTCGGCACTTCCTCCTCGGGTGCAGCTCCAGGCAGGGGCCATGGTCCCCAGGCCCACCGAACGAAGCAAACCAAGCTCTCCCAGCCGATCCAGCGCCAGCCCTCCCCAGCCAGACACCCTCGACACACCTCCCTGCACTCCTCATGATGAAATCAAAAACACCACAGTCAATGCGGGGGATGCCGTCACCAGACCGCCCTCGGAGTTATTGGAGCTGCCAGTCTGTATGGGCTAGCAGTTAGCTTAGCCTGCCCCGCTCTCCCAGCCGATCCCGCACCAGCTCTCTCAGCCATCAAACGAAGACAAAACTTAGATGCAGACATGGACAAAGACACTTCATGGATGGTACTGGGTGAAGCTACCACAAATGTGAATTTGCACTGCCCTCTTCCGACACCGGCACTGGGTGAGGCCACTGAAAACGCGAATTCGTGTAGCCATCTTCCCACACTGGAAGCGGAACCATCTGAACAACACATGTCTGACTCTTGCCTCCTGAAACAAGTCCTTTACTCTCAGCTCATGACACGATGCCATGCCCCAGGAGAACAAAAGAAGCACTATAAAGATAACATCAAGGCCCACATCAAAAGGTTTGGCATCGACCTTAACACCTGGGAACCAGCAGCAAAAAACAGGGAGGCCTGGAGACTGGCTGTGCGTGAGGGTGCTGAGCACTACAACCATGACCTCTGCTGTGCTGCTGAAGACAAGTGCAGACTCATGAAGGAGCGAGTTACCAGAAAGGCCCAAACCACATCCTCAACCACTTCTTCACACCTTGACCATATTGCCTCAAAATATGTGGCTCCAGGATTGGCCTCTACGCCCACCTGGAGACCCACAAGGACCTAGAAGGAGGACAGTCATACTCGACCCTGAGTGACCACCGATGCCCGATCTAAGTCAACCGTAGATGTGAGTCGCGAATGCGCACAGTTGACTTAGATTGGGTAGTGACAGTGTAGGAGTCTTGAAAGTAAACGAGAAATTGATCGTAAAGGCATGCATGTTAGGGTTACTCCTGCCTGTGCACCTGACCAAAGCAATGGAAAGAAGAACTGCACTTGGCCCCCAAGCGCTGCAGCTGCCCACTACTCCTATACAATAGGATGAGTTAAATGCAGAGAATAAATTCATTGTAAGTGTAGCCCCCTTTACCCCGTGACCATAGAGGGCAGGGCCCTAGGTTCTCTCACTATAATCCAATTTATATCAATCTTAGTTTGGGTTCCCTAATTATACCAGTTCCCATGAAATTAATAACCTTTAGATGAATAATTAAACAAGACAAAGTTGCAACTCAAAATATTTAGTTATTGTAAAAAAAAATAAAAAAACAAAACAAAATAAATAGTGCACTTTCACTACACCAGGCTCAATACAGCTCAAATACAAAATTAAGGTAAGTACCTTTTTCAATATTCCAAATCAAACACATTAAACATTAACTAAACTAAAGCCGGCATCTATCAAACTAGTAAAGAGGTCCTCAAAAACCCACCCTCGTTGCAGGCCTGAATTCACGTGTCCAACCGACGTTATCTTCACTCTTGCGAGCAAAAAGGACAAACGTACTCACTCAGTTCAGGAGAACAGCACTTCCGGAATGTTCAGGAAATAGCGGTGCGCGCGAATGGTCCAGGCGCGGGTGAGAACGAGACGAAAGGCTTGCTGCTGGTGACTTGTTCCCACGCGAGAATCCCACGTAGCCAGAGGAGGTTCGAGCAAACCCTGGCGGCTCAAACCGGTATCTGGTGGGTCTGGTCCCGTGCGAGTCTTCTTTCAGAAGCTGCGTATGTTCACTGAACTAGCCAACAAGGCTACTCTATCAGCTAGCTTAGCTAACTAGCTGCTAACGACAGCCACGGTGAACTGGAGAATGACGCAGTAACTTCTAACCGACGTGCACTTTACATCCACCAGTATCACCAGTTGCCCCTCCCTTCACCGTGATCCTTCCCCCTTACTCCTGATTGGCCTTACGTACAAAAGGCAAGTCAAATAAGAAAACATGTTTAATCATATACATATTTCAATATAGTAGAACTGTACCAAAATAATAAACTCTATGAAACCAAAATAATGTAACGTGCATGGATAAGTAGAAACGTTGGCCCTTGGTAAACGGGTCGGAGTCTTTAGTCGACTGGTTAAAACGTTGTCGCTTGCGGAGTGGGAGACACGGGTTCGCGTCCCGGCTGTGGTGACGGTTCCCGAGCTGCCCCCCGGATCGCTACAATAATAACGTAAGAATACAATGTCAAATAAATGGCTTTCATTTCATTTTATATCAGTAAATCATCACTGCTGATCTCAGCACAGGAGAAATGGAGGAACACTGGCTGAACCCCCCAAAAAAACAAATCTCTATTTTCATAATATGATAAAGTTGGGTAAACCGTTTACGATCGTGCATGTGTGACTCACAACTACAGTTGACTCAGATCGGGCAGCGACATGATCAAAAGTTATTAAAAGAACTGTCAATCCAAAAAAATGCGAAAGTTATAAAGGAACAAGTTCCTCTAGGTTGTAGTCAAAGCAGGAAGTGTTGCATTATTCTTGGCTCTCTGCTGGATCTTAGTCAACCGTAGATGTTAGTTGCGCATTTGTGAGCCTAAATGGTTTACCCAGATTTACTATATTATGAAAATAATGACAGGATTAGAAGAATTAGGATTAGATGATTAGGAATAGTCGAAAATGGTTGCACGTATTACGTATTGTAACGTGCATGGATTAGTAGACACGCTGGCCGCTGGTTGGCGGGTCTGATCCTTTAGTCGAGCGGTTAGCGATGTCTCCTGCGGTGCGGGCGATACAGGTTCGGTTCCCGGACGCGGCAGTTCCTGTGGTTGCGTTGTCCCCCGAATTCGCTACAGTATGTTTAGTCCTATAAATCGCTAACCGCTCGACTAAAGGGTCAGACCCGCCAGCCAGCGTGTCTTCTTATCCATGCACGTTACACTACCCACCTCCTTCGGGTAGCGCGTCCCCGCGCTTAAGCATACCAGCTCCTTCACGCCTCAGGGCGCCTACGCTTCCGATGGCCTTACGGTCGCTCCATCCCACTTCTGACACCAATGTAGCGAATTCGGGGGACAACGCAACCACAGGAACTGCCACGGCCGGGAAGCGAACCCGTATCGCCCGCACCGCAGGAGACATCGCTAACCGCTCGACTAAAGGGTCAGACCCGCCAGCCAGCGGCCAACATGTCTTCTTATCCATGCACGTTACAGTATTTTTATTTTCACATTAAGAAATTGCACAGAGTGACATGTAAATTGAGATAAATAAGGTGCATTGAGGACATGTACAGACAACTTGAATCTTAAAAGGAAATAATTGCCTTATTACTTTCTTTCTAATGACTTGTTGAGTCTTATCTTTTGCAAAAGGCTCACCCGGTTCTTTGATTCAGGTCGACATAGGCAAATAAGAAGTCAGACGACTTCTTGCTGGTTCGTGATGTTTTATTTGGCACACAACAGAATACTTCACAGGTAATGCTGCAGCGCTGGAGACGTACCCTCGGTGCAACCGGGAGTCGTCTGCCAAATAATAGAAACACATAGTGATATAAAACAACAAGGCGTGGTTCTTTTTCAGAGACAGGCGTGATCTTCTTTTTTGGTTTCCCTTCGTCACTGTCGATTACGTTTTCCTCGTGTTGTTTTGCATGTGTAGCGCGTGTCCTAATCAGGTTTATGCGCATGGTGTTCCTGCTCCAAGGTCGTCCTAATCAGGCCGGCGTACACAGACTCCCTGGCCGTCCTAATCAGGCCGGCGTACACAGCGTTCCTACTCCCAGGCCGTCCTAATCAGGCCGACGTACACAGCATTCCTACTCCCAGGCCCAGCTCCTTTAGTCCCCCTGTTGAGGTGATTTATCACCTCATATAATATTTTAAGTGTGGTGCGTGGGTATCTATATCAGTATTCGGTCATTGATTCTGCCCCAGGGTGGGATGTCCCCCAGGCATCCTTGCGAGTCACCGCTGTGGGTTCCTCAATGACCTGCAAGACCTATGTGTAGCATGTGGATACACTACTACTACTACTACTTTCGGCTGCTCCCGTTTCCATTTCTTCCTGTCTTCTGCGTCTTCCTCTGTCACACCAGCCACCTGCATGTCTTCCCTCACCACATCCATAAACCTCCTCTTTGGCCTTCCTCTTCTCCTCTTCCCTGGCAGCTCCATATTCAGCATCCTTCTCCCAATATACTCAGCATCTCTCTTCCACACATGTCCAAGCCACCTCAATCTTGCCTCTCTTGCTTTGTCTCCAAACCGTCCAACCTGAGCGGTCCCTCTAATATAATCGTTCCTAATCCTGTCCTTCTTCGTTACTCCCAGTGAAAATCTTAGCATCTTCAACTCTGCCACCTCCAGCTCTGCCTCCTGTCTTTTCGTCAGTGCCACTGTCTCCAAACCATATAACATAGCTGGTCTCACAACCATCTTGTAAACTTTCCCTTTAACTCTTGCTGGTACCCTTCTGTCGCAAATCACTCCTGACACACTTCTCCACCCACTCCACCCTGCCTGCACTCTCTTTTTCACCTCTCTACTGCACTCCCCGTTACTTTGGACAGTTGACCCCAAGTATTTAAACTCAAATGCCTTTGTCACCTCCACTCCTTGCATCCTGACCATTCCACTGTCCACTCTCATTCACGCATAGGTATTCCGTCTTGCTCCTACTGGCTTTCATTCCTCTTCTCTCCAGTGCATACCTCCACCTCTCCAGGGTCTCCTCAACCTGCACCCTACTCTCGCTACAGATCACAATGTCATCCGCGAACATCATCGTCCATGGAGACTCCTGCCTGATCTTGTCCGTCAACCTGTCCATCACCATTGCAAACAAGAAAGGGCTCAGAGCCGATCCTTGATGTAATCCCACCTCCACCTTGAACCCATCTGTCATTCCAACCGCACACCTCACCATTGTCACACTTCCCTCATACGTATCCTGCACCACTCCTACATACTTCTCTGCAACTCCTGACTTCCTCATACAATACCACACCTCCTCTCTCGGCACTCTGTCATAAGCTTTCTCTAAATCTACAAAGACACAATGCAACTCTTTCTGGCCTTCTCTATACTTCTCAATCAACATTCTCAAAGCAAACATCGCATCTGTGGTGCTCTTTCGTGGCATGAAACCATACTGCTGCTCGCTGATCGTCACCTCTCCTCTTAACCTAGCTTCTATTACTCTTTCCCAAATCTTCATGCTGTGGCTGATCAACTTTATACCTCTGTAGTTGTTACAGTTCTGCACATCGCCCTTGTTCTTGAAAATCGGTACCAGTATGCTTCTTCTCCACTCCTCAGGCATCCTCTCACTTTCCAGGATTGTGTTAAACAATCTAGTTAAAAACTCTACTGCCATCTCTCCTAAACATCTCCATGCCTCCACAGGTATGTCATCAGGGCCAACTGCCTTCCCACTCTTCATCCTCTTCATAGCTGCCCTCACTTCTTCCTTGCTAATCCGCTGAACTTCCTGATTCACTATCCCTACATCATCCAACCTTCTCTCTCTCTCATTTTCTTCATTCATCAGCCCCTCAAAGTATTCCTTCCACCTTCTTAGCACACTCTCCTCACTTGTCAGCACATTTCCATCTCTATCCTTGATCGCCCTAACTTGCTGCACATCCCTTGCAGCTTGGTCCCTCTGTCTAGCCAATCGGTACAAGTCCTTTTCTCCTTCCTTAGTGTCTAATCTGTCATACAACTCACCATACGCCTTTTCCTTTGCCTTTGCCTTTGCCACCTCTCTCTTTGCTTTATGCTGCATCTCCTTGTACTCCTGTCTACTTTCTTCATCTCTCTTACTATCCCACTTCTTCTTTGCCAACCTTTTCCTCTGTATAATTTGCTGTACTTCCTCATTCCACCACCAAGTCTCCTTGTCTTCCTTCCTCTGTCCTGATGACACACCAAGTACCTTCCTAGCTGTCTCCCTCACTATTTCTGCAGTGGTTTTCCAGCCATCTGGCAACTCTTCACTACCACCCAGTGCCTGTCTTAACTCCTGCCTGAACTCCACACAACAGTCTTCCTTCTTCAACTTCCACTATTTGATCTTCGGCTGTGTCTTCACTCGCTTCCTCTTCTGGGTCTCCAAAGTCATCCTACAGACCACCATCCGATGCTGCCTAGCTACGTTCTCCCCTGTCACCACCTTGCAATCTCCAATCCCTTTTAGATGCCGCCTTCTACATAAGATATAGTCCACCTGTGTGCACTTTCCTCCACTCATGTACGTCACCCTGTGTTCCTCCCTCTTCTTGAAATATGTATTCACCACAGCCATTTCCATCCTTTTCGCAAAATCGACCACCATCTGTCCTTCCACATTTCTCTTCTTGACTCCATACCTTCCCATCACCTCCTTATCACCTCTGTTCCCTTCACCAACATGTCCATTGAAGTCCGCTCCAATCACCACTCTCTCCTCCTTGGGTACCCTCTCCACCATGTCGTCCAACTCACTCCAGAATTCTTCTTTTTCATCCATCTCACACCCAACTTGTGGGGCATATGCGCTGATAACATTCAGCAATAAACCTTCAATTTCCAGCTTCATACTTATCACTCTGTCTGACACTCTCTTCACCTCCAGCATGCTCTTGACATACTCTTCCTTCAGAATTACCCCTACCCCATTACTCCTCCCATTCACACCATGGTAGAAGAGTTTGAACCCACCTCCGATACTCCTGGCCTTACTCCCCTTCCACCTGGTCTCTTGCACACACAGTATGCCTACCTTTCTTCTTTCCATCATGTCAGCCAGCTCTCTCCCTTTACCAGTCATAGTGCCAACATTCAAAGTTCCAACTCTCACCTCCACATGCCTACCCTTGGCATGGCATTTTTCTACCCGTTAGCACCTCATGAGGGGTTAACCCATGTGCTGCATTTGGTTGGGATCTCATGTTGAACAGTATCAATGGTATGGCGTCTAGCCATTTCAGGCTTAGTTTGCCACATAATTTCCCCAATTGTTCCTTGATTGTCCTATTTGCTCTTTCCACCAGTCCCTGGGAGGCAGGGTGATAGACTGAGCCATATTTGTGTTTGATCCCAAACATTTCCTCAACCTTTTGAAGGTCCTCACTTGCGAAGTGGGTACCATTATCTGATCTGATGGTTCTTGGCAACCCATATCTGGGCACGAGTTCTTTAACCAGCCATTTAATTACTTCCTGTGCTGTTTCTTTCTGAATCACTTGTATTATCCTCACTGTTACTGTCTACTTTTTGTACAACTTTCTTTTTCCTAGTCTTAGCTTTAGTTGCTGTTTCTTGCTTTATCTTCTTTCCCTCATCCATCTCTTTCCACTCTTCGACCCCTCTATTCCTACTGTCTGGTTTTTGCATTACGTTCTTGTTCCCTTCCTCTGACTCTTCAGTATGTCCTTCTAGGTTACTAGCATACGCCATTCCTCGTCTCTCTTGTTCTTGGGCGGTCATTCCCCACAGCTCTATTATTCCTTTTTTTGTTTTTTCCTTTATCTCGTGCACGTGTTCGCTAAGCTGTGTGAGTCTGTGCTCTAGTTCTGTCTGGGTGACGGGGGCTTCTTCTGCGTCGTTTGGGGCGATGTTTACATCTATGACCCCGCTTTTAACAGCCATTAGAGGGGCTTGTGTATCTTGTGTTGAGCTTTTGGGTTGCGTGTTTGATGCCAGTGGTATTTCTAAGAACGGGTTATGACTGTATGGTGGTGGGGGGGGCAGTGGGTTGGGTCTCTAGGGTTGGGTAGAGGCGTTCCCCTACTTTGGGCCCTTTCTTTTCTGTGTCTTCCTCCTTTATTTTGGTCACTTTATCTTGTTCTTTTCTGCCTTTCTGCTTTGTTTCTGGCTAGGTTAGTTTCAGTGTTTTGGGCATAGCCTGTAACATCTCAAAGAACCAGAGGGCCATAGTGGCCTGCCTGTCTGCCTCCAGTTCTGCTTTTCGTATTTGTGTTCTTCTTGTCAGGCATCCCGCCTGTTCGATTTTTCCCTCCGCTTTGGCTGCTTTAACGCGGGCTTGTGTTTCGTATTGTTCTAGTTGTTGGGCGCTAGGTGGTGGATCAGTTCATGCCCCTAGCAGGCCTTCTTCCTGCATTTCATGTGCCCAAGTCACTAATTTTTAATTTTTTTGATGGTTTCCACTTCCTTTTGTCTCGAGCCGAGCAGCGAGAAGGCACACGCGCAATGAGCAGAAGATTTAAGCTATTGATTTCATAAAGATCTTGAGAATCACTCAGTTAGCTAAACCAAATATCGTCTACAGTTTGGTGCTGTATTGAGTTCAACCCAAGAGGAGTCCTGTCGTCGATTTGATGTTGGAACCAAACGTTAACCACATCGGTGAGATGAGCTATCCCTTCCACCGTTTACCTATGCTGCTAACGCCTTGCTACTAAATGCTAACGGCTAGCGCTAATGCTTACGCAGGCCGCAGACGAACCCTTTGACCCCGTCCCATCGCTCTGTAGTGGAGCATAATGCGAATCGGTGAGCTATCTTTTGGCTGTTGACATGCTAGTCGCTGCTGTTAACCACTATAGTGCTGTGGGGAACTTGTTATATTTAATCTCCATTACACTGAACTGCACTTGTATTTGGTCATCGTCACGCTATTAAATGTTTAGTGCGGGTATCTGCAGTTAGCCATTTTATCCCGCAGAGGGGACAACGCACATGCTACTTACTTATTGGCTTCAGTGACAGCCATTGTGTGCCAATGATGTATGATTAAAGGGAAATGTTTTGATGCTTAAAGAGCAAGTCTTATTGTAAAATGGTGAATTTTACTTAAAGAAAAAAATGGGAAGGTATTTATGTATGGAGTTATTAATCATTTACTCCATATGTTACATATTTGTGTTTATTTCTTATTGAAATATAGTTAAGCTGAAGCAGTTTGATTCCAATTTCATGTTTATTTGTATTGTGTGAAAATATGTCAAGCAAAAAATTTTGTTAGAACAAAATAATTCTACAGCAATTTAATTGGAGAATTTGGAAGTTGAACTAGAGAGTAATTTTCATACTAGAAATTGCATTCAGCAATCTTCCGTTGATATTAAAATCTAGTATAATGTTGTACAACAAAAGAGAAACATAAGAGAAATACAGAAAGGAGATTAGTCATGACATAAATCAGAACCAGAGACTATAAGCCTGTTTTAAATGCAGGTCATGTCTTTTATTGAGGGAGAAAATCTGTGAAGAAGATCCCAGTAGATGGCGAGCCACCCAGCTTGATTCCAGAACCAGAACACACTGCTACTGAACAGCAGATGGACTATCTGCCTTATGGTAGGATCGTACCAGTCACCTGGATTGGTACCAACACGAGCACATGTTAAAAAGAGTGCACTCCAACGACACTTTTTGATCTCGCGGATTGTTATGCTTGAACTTGGACAGATCGAAGTCAATCTGATCTGAACGCACTGACTTTGACAAAACACTTTGACCGACTAACTATAAACGAGTTTGAACTGTGAGCAAATTCACGAAAGGACATTTTACTTTATTTTATTAAAGGGCCCATTTGTTATTTTCCATACACCGATGAATGTAGTATGTATATTTTATGCGTTGCATATTTTTTCTAACTGCAAACTAAAGTTGCCAAGAGCAGTTAACTTTAAACCCTTGTGTTGCGTGGTTATTGCACTCTAGTCCTTGCTCCTTATGAACCTAGCAGATGTGTATTATCCAAGAGTGGGTTACACACGCATCTTATTAAAGACCATGGGGCCAAAAAAAATCGTTAGCAGTCATGTGGTGTCTGGCTTGGAGGTGAGTAGCTTAGATTGCAACGATTTTCTGGGGCTCCCAGATACATATTCCCAGAAGACCATTCCGGCAACTAAAGGTAACATTCCTTTACAAGAGGACGTCGACAAGTGGCCTCACCTTCAGCAGGTGTTACTCCCGAAAAATAGATGCAGAGATAGGGCTGCTTATTGGGACTAATGCGTCCAAGGCTATTGAACCCTGGCAGCTCATTGCCAGCGTAGATGATGGTCCATATGCTGTAAGAACACGACTTGGCTGGATCATCAATGGACCTCTCCGGGAAGGCACTGATCACAGTACAAGTGGGCTGATACAGAGGTTTCAGCCAACTGTATATCAGTTGCCAGACTGGATGAACTCTGGAGTCAGCAGTTCAAGAGTAACTTCCCTGAGTGCGAGCAAGATGATAAGCTGGAGATGTCCAGAGAGGATCTTCAGTTCCTTGACATGCCCTCATAGTCAGCTAGACTTGTGGAGGAACATTACAACATCGCCCTGCCACTGAGGAATAAGGACATGAAGATGCTCAACTACTGTAAGATAGCTGAGCAGTGCAGAGCTTCATGTCACAAAGTTGATCCTCAGAGAAATCCACGAGAACTTGGGTCACAGTGGTTGCAATCATGTGCTCTCCAAGTTGTGGTCCAAGTATTGGATCCCTGGAGCAAACTCGGCTATAAGGAGAATCCTATCCAAGTGTCATGTTTGTCGATGCTCACATGGAGCTCCAGGGCAACAACAGATGGGCGACTTACCTCGAGACAGAGTCCTGCCAGACGAGCCTCCGCTTACCAACACTGGACTACTTCGGCCCGTTCGAAATAAAACGTGGAAGAAGTATGGTGAAAAAGTACAGCGTCATTTTTACATTCCTGGCAATCCGTGCAATACATTTAGAGGTAGCATCTTCACTGGATATGGACTCCTTCGTAAATGCTCTTGCTCTTTGTCGTTTCATAGCTAGAAGAGGCCAGGTAAAAATCCTCTGCTCAGACAATGGGACAAACTTCGTTGGAGCCCAGCGTGAGCTGAAGAGAGCCATTGGAGAGTGGAATAGCGCAAAGATCGAGAACACTCAACATCAGAGTGGCATCCAGTGGATGTTTAATCCTCCCACTGGCTCCCACCATGGAAGAGTCTGGGAGAGGTTCATCAGGTCTGTAAGAAAGCTCCTGAGTGCCACCCTTAAGCTACAGACACTTAACGAGGAGGGCCTACACACCCTGTTATGTGAGGCAGAGGCCATCATCAACAGTCGGCCTATAACCAAGGCGTCCAGTGATTGAAATGATCTGGAAGCGCTTACGCCTAATCACCTCTTGCTCCTCAAGTCCAAGCCATCTCTACCCCCAGGCCCGCTTGATAAGCAGAATCTCTATGCACACAGGAGACAGAAACAGATCCAATATATGGCAGACATATTCTGGAAGCGATGGACAAGAGAATATCTACCACAGCTGCAAGAGAACCACAAGTGGTCCCTCCATCTCACAACTTCACCATTTTAATTAGTGCTGAGTCGTCGATAATCAACATTGTGTTGATTATTGATGACTCATCACCATGCAACTCTTGGGTCATTGGAAAGGTCATTAAGACAGCCCCAGACAAGTTTGGACTGGTACGTCAGGTCCGCATCAAGACCAAGACCAGTACACTGGATAAGCCCATCACGAATATTTGTCTCCTACAGGAGGCTGAATGAGGCAGTGGTAAAGATTGTCCTCCAACTGGGGTCACGTGCTAGTAACCTGAGCCCCAAGGTAAACTTTAAATCAAGCAATGAAGAAAGAAGACTGCTTAAATAGGAGGACTTCAATTTCTTTGGTTCCACATGTTGTATGTAGTTGGTAATTGTCCCCCGGTTAAGAGTACAATTAGGAGCCGGTATGTGGGAGCCAAGTTACGTTTATATATGTTTAGTTCTATAAATAAGCGCAGTCTGTATTGGGTTAATGGCTCACATAAATTGAGATAAGTGATTTCATTGAATATGTTAATTAATAGTAGTTGTTAAAGTCAGCTAATAATCATTTGATTTAATTCATGTTGATATAAGCGTGATATTTTGTAAAAGGCAGTACTGTGAACTTTCTGTTAGTACGGTGATCTCTTGGGGCCGTGCCTATAGTCCCCGGGTCCTATATTCCCCGGGTCCTATGTTCCCCGATCGGGGAACATAGGACCCTTTCGAAAAAAAAGGGTCCCATATTCCCCGTTTTCCCCTAAAAAGGTCCTATAATCCCCGTTGCAATAGACACCGGGGAACATAGAACCCTCTTTTGGAAAAAGGGTCCTATATTCCCCGCTGTTTCCAGGGGAAAATAGGACCTTTTTCCAAATAAAGGGTCCTATATTCCCCGCTATTGCCAATCGAGGAACAAACCGGGGAACTTAGAACCCTTTTTGCAAATTATTTCCTTAACGGGTCCAAAATAATCAAAACTGGGGTCATGGCTGAGATGTAGGCTACGACAATCTATTCCTCCGCTGATTAAATTAGGCCGTATTACCATTGTTGGCTGTTGTATATCGCAGGCCACCTTGAGTGCGTATCCAAATCGGGCCTAGAGGAGGCTGTAATTTGCTTTATTGTTATTTCTTACCAATATTTACTGCAGTAGGCCTAGTTAGTTGGCTCTCCGGCTCAGCATGGACAGTCGGCAATCAACGCAAGTTTGTCTTGCAGTAGGCCCACCTACCAGTATAACCTAGCCATTTCCACCTTCGCTCAAAGTTCAATTTGCACAGCACTGGACACTTCAGCCACTTTCTTGTTACTTTGCAGATCGTTTTCCATATTAGATCACTTGGCAGACTTTCTTTCAAAAAGACTTTAATGATGAACTTTTTAGGCAGAGAACTTAGACCAGGACTTGAAATTTAGGACCAGCACAAAGTATCCATCAACGGGGGCCGCTTACCTTACACAATAGGCTAATTGCCTAATAATAATAATATGTGCTTCTCAAAAAACTAAAGGCTTGTGGAGGTGCTAAACCAAAAACATGAATCAAAGACGAACATCAAAGGATGTAAGGTAACTGTTAGGGTTTGCACCCGACCCCAAGAGCACAAACACAGAAGGCACAATATAGCGGGACCAACAGGCTAATTTATTGAAGAGAAAACTCAGGAAGTCCACTCTCACCAGGAAACGCGAAGTCCACCTTTAAGCCGGGAACCGTGGAGTCGCCCTTTAATCCGGGAACAGTGGAGTCGGCCCTTAATCCAGGCAGGAGGGGGGGGGGGTAAACAGGAGGATACCAAAGGAGAACGGAAAATCACAGCAACGCTGGAGTGAAGAAATCCTCTTCGTAAACGGAAAGCAGCGCACAGGGGAAGGGGAGCAACGAGGAAGGTCCAACAGAGAAATCTCCAGGGAAGATCCAGGTAAGTAAACAAACTTCGATGAGCCGGACAAGCACAAGTACTCTCCCAGAGAACGGCACGAACTGGCAACAAGCTGAGAGTGACACAGCCAGATATAGGGAGGTGATTGCCAACAGGTGAGTGGAGGGGTAACGAAGAAACAGGCATCAGGTGGAGTTGGCAGAGCTCCGGGTACGCTTACACTGCAGAGCGGGTGTGGAGCGGGGAGACGTTGAGCCTTGGCCAAGGTTACACTGCAGAGCGGGTGTGGAGCGGCGAGACGTAACAGTAACACTCACCAAATGGTAAAAAAATAACAGAGGCAGTCCTCTATTTCACCATTTTATTGTTTGGCATCAGTCATTAAGGTTTCTGAAGAAGACCACCAGGCCAAGTTAATGACTGATGCCAAACAATGAAATGGTAAAATAGAGAATTGTGTCTTTTTTTCATTTGATGAGTGCTACCTTACATCCTTTGATGTTCTTCTTTAATAATAATAATAATAATAATAATAGTAATAGTAATAATATCAATAATAATAATAAATAATACATAATAATAATAATAATTACAGCCTAATAATAATAATGATAATAATAATAATAGCCTAATTATAAAAGAGGCCTAATAACAAATAACAATTGCAGGCATAATACTATCAATAGTAATGCTGATAATAGGCTATTAATAACAAAATGCTTCTAGTAAAAGCTTGGCTGAAAAAGGGTTGGTCTATGGCAGAAGCCCCCCAGAAAAGGCATGGTCTAAAACAAAAATCTCCAAGGCCTAACTAGGCTAACGTTAAGGCTTTTTTCTTCTTCAAAAAATCAAAATGAGTAGTCCTAGTCCATTAGGCTACTCAGCAAAGAGGGGCTAAAACCCTGGATTTGACATTGCCGACGCTGCAGGACCCTTTGCGCATTATAGATCCTTCTGATTGGGACTGTTGGCTCCCTCGCAACTTCTGCAACCACCCCCTGTCGGAATTCTGCACGGTGCACCATTTCTCCGTCAGGGGGATGCACGTGTTCCCCAGCATCGTGCACAATAATGTTAGCATCCACGTCCTCCACTTCAGACCTATTTGTGATCAGTGGCACTCTACAGTTTCACCTCCAGCACCTCCATCTAATGGTGTCTTGATTGGTGCGGTGCTTCTGATATCTGAAGTTCTCATGTACCAACACTTTGCCCCCTCGATCACCATCCATAACTATCGCCATTGTTTGTCTTCTTGTAGGCTAGTAAGTACATGACAGTGAGTCCACGAGTTATCACCGATAACAACCGATTGTTGCAAATTGTTGCAAGTTGGCGGGCGGTTTAGACATTAGTGAATTTTGATCATGTGGTTTAGAACGCCAGGAAACTTGCGTGCAGATGACCACACATCCTCGACAAGTCTTAAATATTTCCAAACTCGAAATCATGTGTGCATTTGGCTATTTATAAATTATTTTTCGAGCAATATGTGTTTTGTGATTCAGCTTTAGCGTTGTTGATTAGCCTTTCATTCATATTTTGTCAAAAAGGCATATTCATTAGCCTAGGCCTATGTCCCGTTATTTCTGTAGCATACAGCATCTTAGAATCTTAAGAGACCAGGCAGATATTATTATTTCATTGTTATTACCATGCTATATTAGCCTACTTTATAATTATAAATATTTCAATTATCCAATTTTTAGCATTTCTAATATAAGGCTATATTGTTATTATTATTATTATTATTATTATTATTATCATCATCATCATCATCATTATTATTATTAGGCTATTATTATTATCATTATTATTGTCATTATTATTATGTTATTATTATTATCATTGCAATTATGATGCTTAAAGGGCCTTACTGAGCAGATGGTTTCTATCTAATATCTGTCAGATGCTTTTCCCAATAAGCTGGTGTGGTTATGATGGGAACGACGGCTTTCTAGCGAACATAGAAGAAGTGGGTCGGAATTGGCCTATTGTCGATATCAGCTAGCTTACGCAGGAGTCTATCCCTGGTACAATGCACTAGACCTCTGGGAGATGGACTGCTGAGGACGGAACACAACACCTATCCTCAGCTCCCAGCACTTCTCGCACAATGTGCTACTCATACGCTGAGTTGGCGGCACCCGGGATCGAACTCACGACCTTGCGATCCATAGGCGAGAGCTCTACCGGCTGAGCTACGCCCGGGTACAATTGCCCAAGGAACACAGGCTTACTATATTACATTCAGACACAGACGAGCCAGCTCACCTACTCGGCGAGGAGCATTTTCCTCGATAAGTGACACATTTCGCGCATAAATATCAGAGAACTACCGGGGTGGGTTATGCGCCCAAATGTAGGCTATAGCCTAATAAATTGAAATTGGTGTAGTGTCGAAAGTTTCCACATACTTTAGCCAACCTGGACTTTGTGAATTCGTTTTTGTGATATAAAAATAGAAATCGTATGATTCATTGTCTTCTTAATAATCTGCCCTAAATAATGCATTATTGAAAATGCAATTTTTGCGCCAAACAGCGTCAAACCTGCTGACCGGGGAACATAGGACCCTTTCTTTATAAAAAGGGTCCTATGTTCCCCTGCACATACAAAACGGGGAACATAGGACCCTTTTGGGGAAAAGTGGGGAATATAGGGCCCTCTGTATACAAAAAGGTCCGATATTCCCCGGTCTCATACAAAGCGGGGAACATAGGACCCGGGGACTATAGGACCCGGGGACTATAGGGAGGACCCCGATTTGGGTTACTGTCGCTTTAAGCGACAGGTCTGTGGGTTTAGAAGGGAGCCAGGGGGAGGACATTTTGTTTTGTGGCGTTGAAGCCAAGCAGCGACCGAGCCACACGTGTTTCTTACCGTAGTACAGCTGCTGATTAAGGAGAACGTAACCTGGAATAATCCTGTAAGAAGATAGTACAAACTGTGCAATAAAATACTTGTTTTATCCTTTCTTACATCGGAGTCCTGTGGAAGTTGTATCCTTTTCAAGTTAACGTACACGAGTTAAGTCCAGGCAATCGTTGAGCTTCAACCCCCACGCGCTGCATATTAATTAGATGCCTTCATGCTGTTTCTGAGCGCATTGTTAACGCGGGTGGTTTGAATTACAACCGAAAGGTAGGTGTGGTTTTATGATTTCATAGCTATTGGCTGCTGAAAGTCAGGGCGGTCGTGTGGGTGTGGCTGGGTGGGTGGGCTAAACACGGGCTGAACCGCTTGCCGTAGAAAAACGAGAAATTCTCTGGTGACAGCCCCCTTCCTGCTCTGTCGTCACTTTATAAAAACAAAAAAAATGGCGAGCGACGAGACCACCGACGGCAGCTTTGAGGCTGAGGCTGAGGATGTGGAAGTGGAAGACGACTCCTCTTTCTCAGTGGAAGTTGACTACTCACCTCACGAATATGGTGCTCAGCCAATACAGCAGTATTGCTTCGAGCCTAAAGGGTTTTATAGCGTCCCGCTACGGACACGCCCTCTATGCTAATGAATTCGTGACGCGGCAAGTTGCCACATTTTCGCCAACCGGAAATCAGTCACTCGACCGCCGATATCTCTCGTCCGGCCATAAATGTGATTTTAGGGCTACCGTTTGTCTCATCGATCACATCCACACTCCTTACATCGATTAACAACAGGAAAAGTCGGATTTTGATGCAAGTATCCCTTTAAAACTCTTTTCCCCCCCTCCATATTTCCCATTGTAAACTAGTAATAAGATACGTTAGCCCCTAGCCAACGGGTCTGGCCTTTTAGCCGAGCGGTTAGTGACGTCGCCTTGTGGTGCAGTACACCTCGTATCGAATCCCGCACCGGGCAAGAAAATAACCGGTTACATTGGTGGCAGCGGTGGGATCCGGAAGTGTGCAGATCCTCAGAAGTCTCTTCGGAGCGCGGGAAGAACAAAGCGCGAGGGCGCGCTTCCGGGAGACGGTGACGACTGTAAACTACTAATAAGGCACATTAGCCCCGAGCTAACGGGTCTGTCCCTTTAGCCGAGCGATTAGTGATGTCGCCTTGTGGTGCAGTACACTCGGTATCGAATCTCGCACCGGGCAAGAAAATAACCGGTTACACTCCCTAGCTGTTTTTTCGCCCAAATCCATGACTTCCCTTCTGTCGGCAGGGGGGAAAGGGGATACGGTTTATCGCCAAGTCCGAGCACCAGAGAAGGGGAGATACGCCTGGCGGGGATCTGCACTCTACTGAGTGCACTCTTCTAGTTCTATGTGCACAGATGGTGCTTGGGATTTCCTTTGGTGGTGGTTGAGGTGAGTTGTACCCTTCAACGTGAAGTGTTTGGGTGTCTAGAAAAGCGCTTTATAAATGTAATCATTATTATCATTATTAAGGGTGGTGATGCACCAAAATCGGTGAGCCTCGAAATCTGTGTCAGCTGTTGAGCCACGTAAAAAGTTAGGAGCACTCCAAGACAGTTTGGTGGGGGACTTGACTGAGGTGGCACTTAAGGTGCGCTCAGAACGCCCATATGGTCACAGTTTCAGATGGTCACAGATTTTTTGGTATAATGCTTAGACAGGTGACACAGCTACGTGCAATTTGAGTCTCCCTTGTTAACGCTGTCCACACTGCACAGGCTGGATTCAGTTTAAAAGGCCAGGTCATGGGTCAAAACGTTTACCCCTGAAATCACATCGACTCAAATGCATACCCCACCACATTCCAGTTCCCTCTGTTGCTTTTAGTTTGCAGCCCATAATAAAAGACTGGGAAACTGAAGAGCGCCAGAACGGGAAACAAAACAAAACAAATCAGAGTGGACCTTTCTTAATATTGGATGACTAAAAATCTCAAGACTTAATTAGTCCTCTTTTATTTCACATTACGTCAGATTAATGTGCTCAGTCGTTATTACGAAACCACATTTTTAAAAAAAAGAAGCTTTCAATGAAAAATAGGTCCCACATCATGGAGAAGACATCATGCAGAACAATGAACTGCGTAATGCCTTATTCTGCATGGCCTTATTATACAACCAGTAAGCCATTAACTATGAGTTTTCCCTCTATAACCTCAGAATTATTGCTTATTAGTAGTACCATCTCAATATGCTTTGCTTAGTATGGCCTTTATAAGGTGGTAGTACCACAAGAAGAGTTATTCTCCCTTACTAACACTTGAATATGAATATGGTCTGTTCTTACATAACAACACACAAAACTGCAAGTGTTCATAGTGTTAAATTACTCTAAATTAAGTTTTTGTTACTTAGAATATGTTCCCCATACTAAAGTGACATCTTGATCATTACTAATTCACTAGTAATTAAGTTTTTTTACTTAGAATATGTTCCCCATACTAAAGTGACATCTTGATCATTACTAATTCACTAGTAATTAAGTTTTTTTACTTAGAATATGTTCCCCATACTAAAGTGACATCTTGATCATTACTAATTCACTAGTAATTAAATTTTTTTACTTAGAATATGTTCCCCATACTAACGTGACATCTTGATCATTACTAATTCACTAGTAATTACGTTTTTTTATGTTCCCCATACTAAAGTGTTACCGAAAATTTTAATATACATCTGAAGTTTGGAATTTTCTCATTATTCATTCGTGTACGCCAGCTGTTATTGTTTAGGGCTATTTTATTTCAGACACAAAGGTACAATAGAGTACATAGATATTTCTCTTGTGCGCACATAGCACAGAATCCATCAATGGACCGATAAACCATTTTAAAAAGCCATCCTTTTTCTTTTTTCTTCTTCTGTGAGGAGACAGACAGAGGATTCTTGTCAGGAGTCATGTGGATTTAAATGCATTGCTCAGTTCTCATGTGGAGCGACCAGACTTGAGATATAGGTGGACAAATTCATCTTTTGTTGTTGGTCTGCAGAGATCTGTCCAGGGATTATGAGGCATATGAGCGTTGCTCCTCTTCATATAATCGCCCTCTGTGAAGACTTTGGTGTGCTTGAACTTCTTTCAGGAACAAAAAACAACAACAAAGAAAACATAAAAAAGGAAACACAAAGAAAACATAAAAAAAGAAAACATAACAAAAAAATTACCACAAACAGAATGAATAAAATTAAAAGAAAATACATTTAATAAAACAAAACAGAACAAAAAAACGGAGATGCACTGTACTTTCAATACAATTAGTGTGCTAACACAGCAAGAGTAAACGCATCAAAAATACTCTCGAAAGCTATTCAAGATTCTGCCCATCTAAGCAATGTAACGTAGGATGTCCGGCGAGGGGATGAGGAGTTTAACCCAGTGTTTCTCAACCGGGGGTCCGCGGACCCCTAGTGGTCCGTGGTGTAATTGCAAGGGGTCCGTGAAAATAAAACATCTTTAAAAAAAAGATCCTATGACATTTATAGAAATAGGGTTATTTTACTCAAATGTGACTGAGACCTTTATCTACCTAAACTATAAAGGGTAACGGGACTTTTTTCTCTAATTACATCTGTTTCACAAGTGTAATTTATTGTATTTTAATAAGAGATCTCGCTCCCGTTCGCATTGTTAAAAGTTACAGCGTAAAAATGTTGTTGTTACATATATCTGAAAGTTACTGAATACATATTCTGTTTTGTTACATATATCTGAAAGTTACTGCATAAGAATTCTGTTTTGTTAACTATGTCTAAGTTACAACTGAAAGCTCTTACTTTTGCCCCAAAGAGTGAATAAATGCTATAATGCAATTTAAAATGCAGTTTCTACTGTTTCTATCAAATTGCAACCCCCCCTCCCCCAAGATCAGGTTGAGGGGTCCTCAGAGTAGATCAAAAATACGCAGGGGGTCCAGGACCCCAAAAAGGTTGAGAACCACTGGTTTAACCCAGCATCAACAAACCGGTCGACATCTAAGCGGCCTACATTATAAAGGGTTTTTTATTTTTTTTCCGAGTTTGCAGGCTCATTAGGATGTATTCAGTCTCTCACACTACATAGGAACCTACCGCCTAAGCCAGTACAATGAACTGGCTTTCACAAGGAGAAAGTATCCAGCAGTCCTCATGTACGCCCCCCCCCCCTTCTTAACAGACGCTCGGTCTCAGCAGGACAACAGGAGACATTTTTCCATCCAGAAGCTGAATGAAAGAAGTCTTCTTGGACCCTATGGGCAAGTTTAATAAACAAGTTGTTGTGCCTTGCTCTATATTTAGACTAAAGAGAAACCAGGTCAAATTGCCCGTCTTTGTACAGACTAATCAATCACGTAATGTTAGGGTTAATGAAAAGGCCTTTTTTTGTTGCAGCTGTTGCCGTTGCAGCTCAAACGATTAGCACCAACAAAGTCTCCAAAGGTAAAAAAAACAAAACAAAACAGCATTTCAGTCTCAGATGCTTTTCAAACTTGCAGTCTAGGGCTAATTCTTAAAACCCGGACTAAGGCCTTGATCTAGACTGAGAGGATGTTGATAAAGTGCTAAACTGAAGATAGTCGGGATCAAGCTAAGTGCGTGTCACTGAACCCAGTGAGAAAGGTAAATATTTATATCGAATAAATACAGGTAGAGGAAAGAAAACAAGAAAGAAAAAGAAGTAAAGAAAACAAAAGGAAGGCTCTGTCCTCTGACTGTGACAGTAAAACAAATCGGTAGAAATCTTGACTCCGTCCCACGGCATTCGCCCAATAACATGTTTTCCAGTTAGCATCGTTTATGAGTTAGGAAAATAGGACAGATATTGGCTAGCTTATCAGACTTCGTTTCAACATTTTAGATTTTTGTTTTGGTCAAGCTATCTCAACTAGCTAGCTCAACAGGCCTACACACACACACAGAGGATGGACACAACAAACCCACACTCGCAACACAATGTGGCTAACAGCAGTTGAAAGAAAGAAGCTTGCTGGATGCACACACACACACACACACACACACACACACACACACACACACACACACACACACACACACACACACACACACACACACACACACACACACACATTTATATATATATATATATATATATATATATATATATATATATATAATGTGTGTGTGTGTACACACATAAATAACACACTCTGGGTGTCCTTAAGTCAATTCCAATACAAGCAGGTAAATGTTGTGAAAATGTAACAATTTGCGTACTCATTGAACCACACGAGCAGTAAACAGGAAATGTTTACTTTCTCCACTACTTCTTACAATGTGACGGCTTGTTAGATGCCCAGAATTGCCGCTGCCGTGATTTCGAGCATTAAGTTTAAGTGGGCGTTTTCCTGCATGCTCCCAGGAAAAACCTGGAGCGCTGACATTAGCTAAGGGAGGAGATAAGTTATTAGTAGGCTATCCAGTTGACATCTGGGCCAGCGTTTCACGGCCTTCAGGCCAGTGTGCAGCGAGGCTGGGCAAGGCACTCTGGCCCGGAACAAGTACAGCAAGCGGGCCTGTGGCAGGGCGACCTATTCCAAATCTAAGATTCAAATGAACCTTACGCACAGAGATATTCGACATATCTACAATTAGATGAGCACAAATGCATTGGGAACATATGGGAGTTGGTTTTGGTCATTTGCGTCACAAGACTCCAACGTCTGTGCGTCCATCGAAGTGGTGACATCGTGTAAATTCAGGAAGAGCAGCGTCTGACGTGCTGAACAACACTGAGCTTCTCCCCCCCCTCCCCCTCCCCCACCCTCGGACGTACACTTTGTCACACACCAAGGCACCAGGAGCACAGCACCAACTCCTTCAGCGTTTTGCGCAGCTCCTTGCTCCGGTAGGCATAAATGAGCGGGTCGATCAGCGAGTTGCAGATGATGAGGATGAGGAAGAGGTTGAAGTTTCGGAAGAAGCAGTTGCAGAACGGGCTGGTGGGGCAAGTGAGGATGAGGATGAGGTGGAGGAAGAAGGGCCCCCAGCAGAGGATAAAGACCCCGAGCAGGATGGTGAGCGTGATGGCGCCCTTCATGCTGGTGGCCTGCCGGCGGCTCTTGTGGAAGGCCATGATGCGCCGCGAGTGCACGTGCGCCAGGATGAACATGTGCAGGTAAAGCACGGCGGTGAAGACGAGGGTGACGCAGAAGAAGGTGATGAGGCACACGATGACGGCGTTGTCGGTGTGGTAGACGATGAAGAGCGTGCTGGACGTGAGGCTGACCAGCCAGACCAGCGCTATGATGGCCACGGCGCGCTGCGTGGTCATGATGCTGTGGTACCGCAGCGCGTAGAAGATGGTGATGTAGCGGTCCGCGGCGATGGTGCACAGGAAGGACAGCGACGACACGACGGAGCTGCAAATCATGACGTCGATGACGTTGTCCAGGTGGCGCAGCATGCCCGGGTGCACGTCCAGCAGGCCGTGGTCGTTGAGGAGCATGAATATCGTCTCCACGACGTTGCTCACGCTCACCAGCATGTCGGAGACGGCCAGGCAGCAGATGAAATAATACATGGGCGAGTGCAGGTTGCGGTTCTTAATGATGGCCAGCACCACCAGGATGTTCTCGACCAGGCTGATGAGTCCCAGCGTCAGAAAGAGTTCCTGGGGGATGCGGATCTGCACGCACCCCGGGGAGCTCGGCTCCCCGCCCGTGGCGTTGGTTCCGTTCTCCTCCACGTACATGGTGAGAGGGCTCAGCTCCATGTGGTGCAGCATGGAGTTATGCTGGGACCTGTTGCCCACATCCATCTCTCTCTCTCTCACACAGGCTGATTTTTTTTATTTAAAAATTGTTTTTTAATTATCACTTTGGTGGAGGCGTGCGTCCCGAGGCTACTTTGCACCAACACCGGGGCAATAGACGAGCACGCTCAGCGCGTGGCGTTCCTCTCTCCGGTGCGTAAAAGCAAGTTTTTTGGCGTTTCGCGTGACTGAAGTGAACTCACATAGTCGCGGCGGTCATACTCGGTGTCGCTCCATTTGCCAGGTTTTTAACGAAACAGATTAGACTGACCAGCTCTCCAATTAGTCGTTGGTTCCCAAATGGGCCGACGCTCCTGGAAAAGTACGAAGCAGCCTCTGCGCAAGTCCGCGCAGCGACTCCCATCCGTATTTCTTTTGGTTGGAGAAAAGTCTCTCCGGTGTGGATAAAAGTACATACGTCTGCGCAATTTCTCAGAAGACGGTGTCACGGCGAAAGCGCAACTTTTTTTTTGGTCGTTGCTGCCGTTCCCCCTGGCGCGAGCTGGCGCGTTTTATCCTTGACGCGGGTTCGGTTTCTTCACTGCGGACGCGCCTTCCTCCTCGTCGAGGCGTTCATTGGCTCCTTCGGAGAGGAGATCCTAAACATTCCCATCTGCCGCGCGTGAGTAGCTTCGCTCCCCGCCGCTCAACTGCAGCATTCGGACGAACAAGACTCATCATAAACCCGAGTGGAGCCGAGAATTCCCCCTCCGGATTTAAGTGTATCACTGTCTGACTCCTCCTCCTCCTCTGTCCTCCTCCTCCTCTGTCCACTCCACTCATCACTGCATACCGCCTCGTCCAAGCGTGATACCAGCGATGTAACGGAGCAGTAATACCCCTCAGCCAGATAGCACCCCGGATGTGGGCCACTTCAGGTAATGATGGGGCACTGAGGGCCTTCTTCTGGCCCTGACAAAATGGATGTGAGCCTGAAGTGGCCCACATGTATACAAGCAAATATGGACCAAATATGCCAAATCACATGTGGGCCTCTTTTTTGGCAAAGACGCGTTGCTCTCGGCAACATGTGATCTGGATGTGACCCTGAAGTGGCCCCGTGTGGTAAATGGTGAATATGGCCCAAATATCACAAAACAAGACATGGGCCACCTTTGGCAAGTATGTGGCACACGCGGCATTGCTATGGCTTGGTTCTGGCCCAGATCTGGCAAACAGGGACGGACCGCCCAAGCGCCATCACTCCACGTGGTATGTGGGCCGGATGAAAGTGTCGGGTGTGGGACGGGTCCGGGCCACAGCAATTTTGCTATCTTGGCACGCATCCTGTCTACTCCCCTTGTCTTAAGGGTCATTTATGGCCCGTCTTCATTAAACCTCTAAATTAAAGCAACGTAATTTAATCTTAAACCCCAAATCTATTTTGCACAAAGTAACAACCTGTCGTTAATCACAAACTTTGTGACTATCTGGGTTTTCCCTCTTCACGGTGCAGGAAGACTAGATTTAATCAGTGGACACCAACTCGTTTTTATAGGGTCAACCATGACCCAAACGTGTCTTAGGGTCAAACATGACCCTAAGACAATCTTAGTACCCTGGTGGTGTGCAGCTTTCGTTTCACGTTTTCTAATGTTGGGATCACTGTAGGAAAAGTCATCACATTTCAGGTCGACAGAAGATCATTTAGAGTCTTTTCTCCGCCGTTAAACACCGTTACGGGCCTTTTCGACTGGTAAGACGGCAGAAGGGTCAAATGAAATATTTTGGTCAGTTGATGTTGCCACGGACCCTTGTATTAGCTAGCTTACTTCTGTTTAGTGTGACACATACCTGGGCCCCGAGTCTTCTTTCTGTCTTGTTCCCATCTGTTCATGCTACCTATCATTGCTCTCACATTGGTTTCATAATGGTTATGATAACTAATCCCGCAACTCAGTTGTATATGTTTTTTAGGGTGTTGTTCCTCATCCGATGCGAGGGTCTAAGGACTGGATGTTGTGTTGCTGTAAAGCCCCTTGAGGCAAATTTCTGATTTGTGATATTGGGCTACACAAATAAACTTGACTCGACTTATTCCCATCTCTCCGGCATTGCCGCAGCTATACTGCCGCAGATTAATGGACAGAAGAGAGCTCGTCCCACAGGATCTGGGATTTGGTCCCAGAGTCCGGTCCTCCATGGCGACATTAAGAACATCCATATCGCTGAGGGCTCACGTGAATACACCTCATGAGCTGGATCATAGCTCCAGGTGAACTGGGAACAAGGAGCTCATTTGACCATTAGCCACAGTCATACCACACCCAGAGCACTGCACCATCATGTGGCTCCCTGAGAGAGGGCATTTCTGTGTGGTGGGTGTGGCGGTTGTTTGTCTTCTCCTTCTCCCCCCCCCCCCCTCTTTTTAATAACGGCTCTTAAGCCCATGTAGTCTTTTCTGATTCAGAAGTTGTTTGGTTGGCTGGCTGTGGTTAAAGTTGTGCATACATCTTGAATGAAATTACCCTCCCCCTGATAACTGTAATTAAGAGGTTTTAAAGACGCATTAAACGCCATTCATTCGGCTCAGTATGCCTTTGTGCTTTGTTGCGCTTACTTTACAGATGTTGTGCGGAGGGAGAAATACGGTTGTGCATGTCACGGGGCCGCTTTTTCTTTCTTCCACATGAAAACCATGTGTTGTGTATTTGCCTCAGTTACAACAGCAATAAAAAAAAATGCATTAACCAGGATATACGGTTAGCGTGACTTTACTGTTCACCGTCAAGTGCAATCACATGTGACATATCACTGCACATGTGTAGCGCTGTCATCGGGGGACACTGTTAACATAAACAGTGCCTGTGTTATTTACAGCTGCTATAAGAGACGTAACAATCCCTCCCTTTCAGCTTTGGTGTAACTTGTAAACATCACAAGTGACGTGTCCGGTAACTGTAAACATCGCTTGTTTGCAACATTATTCTTGATAACATTCGTCATCGTTTAAAATGATGTCAGCTGTCAGTCAACTGACAAAGTCAGTCAGTCGTTACTACAGATCATGTCTCCGAGGGGCTCTGTCATTTCGCTGAGGGAAACCGCTGGTTTGAGAACCAGCCAGTGGGACTCGGCTGGGGTTCAACAGTCTCTGCGGATTCAATGTCATTATCGGCATCGAAGGGTGGCACGGTGGTTAGCGCAGTCGCCGCGCAGCAAGAAGGTCCTGGGTTCGAGCCCTGGGGTAGTCAAACCTTGGGGCGGGGGGGGGGGGGGTGATAGACTGGCGGCCTGTCCAGGGTGTCTCTCTGTCTGGCATAGGCTCCAGCATCCCCGCGACCCTGAGAGCAGGATAAGCGGTTGGATAATGGATGGATGGATATCAACATCGAAGTCCTCTGGTGTTTTAAGAGCAAACTCGTCCGAGTGTTGACGTGCAATTGATTCCTCAGCGGATCATATTGTGAGCTGTTGCCTCCAGTAGCTGGTCAACATGCCTGCACCAGACAGACCATGTCAGGCCCTACACCCACGGTGTCAGTCAGCGGTCCTGTCTGTGACAGAATCTCTCCAGGCTGCCATTTCTGGTTTTTACCTCTATAGTCTCCGAATGTTCTCAGTTTCTTTTGTGTCTGTCCACTAGGGCTCGGTTTCTCCGGCAGAGGTCTGGCTTTAACAAATCCAAATGCAGCCTTAGGTTTCTGCCCATGAACAACATAGCTCAGTGGTGCCGAAATGGGGAGGGGGGGGCAGCGAGACTGTTTGTCCCCCCCCACACACACACTTTCAGGTGTTATGGTAATGAAGTGGTAACGTCTAAGCCAGGTATTACGGTCATTACGATAATTGGGCGGCACGGTGGCCCAGTGGTTAGAACTGTTGCCTCACAGCAAGAAGGTCCTGGGTTTGAACCCCAGGCCGTCCCGGGTTTGAACCCCAGGCCGTCCCGGGTTTGAACCCCAGGCCGTCCCAGGTCCTTTCTGTGTGGAGTTTGCATGTTCTCCCCGTATCTGCGTGCATGCAGATCCGGTGCTCCGGTTTCCTCTCACCAGTAAAAGGACATACATGTGTCCCTGACCAAGGCAATGGAAAGAAGGACTGGAGTTGGTCTCCGGGCGCTGCAGCTGCCCACTGCTCCTATACAATAGGATGGGTTAAATGCAAAGAACACGTTTCATTGTAAGTGTACAATGACAAAATAAAGTGGCTTTTTTAATGTTTAAGCCTACTCTAACATGCTGGACCTTTAAATTCAATCATAATCAACCACTGTGTAATTCAAATGCAATCAAATTTATCTGACATGCGATAACATTTGATTATGAATTTTGTATGCATGTGTGTTTATTTGCTTAACTGCACATCCCGAGGTACTTGGCTAGGCTGGATAGCTAACAAAATTAGCTTCAAAAAAAAGTCTGTCGTTACCTCCTGCTTGGTCGGGCGTCCCTACAGACACAATTGGCTGTGTCTGCAGGTGGGAAGCCGGATGTGAGTATGTGTCCTGCTCGCTGTACTAGCGCCTCCTCTGGTCGTCTGGGGCACCTGTTCAGGGGAAGGGAGGAGGAACTGGGGGGAATAGCGTGATCCTCCCATGCACTATGTCCTACCAGGCGAAACTCCTCACTGTCAGGTGAAAAGAAGCGGCTGGCGACCCCACATGTATTGGAGGAGGCATGTGGTAGTCTGCAGCCCTCCCCGGATCGACAGAGGGGGTGGAGCAGAGACCGGGACAGCTCGGAAGAGTGGGGTAATTGGCCAAGTACAACTGGGGTGAAAAGGGTGGACAAATCCCCCACCCCAAAAAAAGTTTGTGCAAAGCAAACTTGGTTTTGCGACCACACCTAGACCTACGGTGCCTTTGCTAGAGAGAGAGAGAGAGAGAGAGAGAGAGAGAGAGCGAGAGAGAGAATTGAATTTTAAAACAAGTCTTTAACAAAAGTTTTTTAACAAATTTAACAACACATTTAACAAAATTATCTAACAAAAAAAAACAGACTTGACATCTTTTTAACAATATGAAACATATGAACAGTTACTCCTTCACAATAATCTGTCCATAGACTTCATTTTCCATAATAGAACCGATTCACATATCAAGAGAGAGAGCAAGCGAGAGAGAGAGCGAGCAAGAGAGTGATTTGATTTGATTTTCAAAAAGTACATTTATCAAGTCCAGCAGCTGATATTCAAACATATTCATTTGATTGTAATCCAGCTCATAAATGAAAAAAAAAACAGTTTCAGAAAAAAGTCTCATTAAGTAGTTCAAAACAAAGTATTTACACCAACAAACAGGTTTTCAAACTCAAGTCAACTCGACTTGCGTAGCCCAGCATCATAAACACAAATTTGCCTCAAGAGGCTTCACAGCAACACAACATCCTGTCCTTAGACCCTCGCCTCAGATGAGGAATTCCCTAAAATTTAAAAAAAAAAAACCTTTAACAGGAAGAAAAAATAGGAAGAAACCTCAGGGAGAGCAACACAGGAGGGATCTCTTTCCCAAGATGGGCAACGTGCAATAGATGTTGTGTTTACACAATTTATACAATGGAAAATAAATAAAACATAAGCCAAATATACAGCCAGGACTCACACTTGTTACACAAATTAGAAACAGAAAACCAGGTCTTCGTCATCTCCCACGAAGCATAATACTCCCCCTATTGCCCATTTAAGGCCGAAAGCCTCTAAATTGTCTACCATTTTGTAGTACGCATACTCCACCCCTGAGCCGAGCCTTCAGCAGTCCTTTAAGAACCTGCACAGGGTCCACAAAGCCCACCGTCCAAGCCCGGTTCTTATTGCTCAGCCAGGTGGCTAATTTGGCAGTAGCTGATATTGTTTGTGTACCTTTCTTCCTGGCGAGGTATTTGGGACCATACTCAAACAACTGAAAAGAAAAAGCTTCCCCCAAGCCCAAAAACCAGCCCCTTAACAAATCAAACACGTCCCCCAACCCAGGACACTGGACAAATAAATGTATTAAGAGTTTCACACTGTGAACAAAAAAGACACGCCTCCCTATGATCAGGATCCAGGTGCGCTCTATGTCCGTTTGTGGCTATCGCTCCGTGCATAATCCTCCACTGGAGGTCAGCCAACCATTTTTTAACCAGTAGCTTGTACAGGGACCGCCAGCAGCCTTTGGGGGAAGAGCCTGGACCAAAAACCTCTGACCACCTCGACGCTTTCATGGCCTGCAGACTGAAAATGTCTCACCTTCACACAAAGGATGTAAGTTGCGTTTTTTTCCCAGGTCCTCAAACTTGTCCAGCCATGGGGTTGTGAAAGAAAGGAGTCGGCCCTCCACCTCCTGCCACTCCCCCACATTAGGAGAGACAGTCAACTGTGGAAAGCTGTAATCCACATCCTCCTCCCAATGGCCAGCCAGCTCACGGTTCTCCATCATAAAGGTCCTCAGGTACTCTGGAA
The DNA here is from genome assembly GCF_029633865.1 of Lampris incognitus. Taxonomy (NCBI): domain Eukaryota; kingdom Metazoa; phylum Chordata; class Actinopteri; order Lampriformes; family Lampridae; genus Lampris; species Lampris incognitus. The sequence goes on from NC_079214.1 coordinate 60,259,226, forward strand.
GTGACGCACACACCTCCTCAATGATATAACTCAACACATGAGTTGTGGGCATGGAGGCCAAGTGGTTATCGCTTTCGCCTCACAGCAAGAAGGTCCTGAGTTCGAACCCTGGGGTTCTCCAACCTTGGGGGTCATCCCAGGTCGTCCTCTGTGTGGAGTTTTTCATGTTCCCCTCGTGTCTGTGGTGGGTTTTCTCTGGGTGCTCCGGTTTCCTCCACCATCAAAAAGACATGCATGTTAGGGTTAATACTCATACTCCTGTCTGTACCCTTGACCTGAGGCATGGCAAGACGAACTGGAGTTGGTCCCTGGGTGCTGCACGGTGGCTACCCACCGTTCCTAGCTACACAGCTAGGATGGGTTAAATGCAGAGAGGAATTTCCCCACGGGGCTCAATAAAGTATCTCAAAATAAAAAATATATATATATCAAAAAACTGGGTCTGATTTTGGTGCATTGTTGCAGGGTCCCCACAGGTGTCAGAAGATGTCCCAACTTCACACATCCGGCCTCCTTCAGAGAAGAGTTTATGCTGGCTGAGGACAGGGTCTGGGCCTGAATGAAACTTGTAAAACAGTGGCTCCTCAAACAGCCATAGACCAGCCATAGCAGCAGGCTCCCTGGAGTTCTGCAGGATCTTCCATGCATCCAAGACAGAGGCGTAGAAAGGTAACAGGCCTGTGAGATCTGCCTCCTCCAGTCTCAGTAGAAACAGTTGCTTACTGTACCCTCGATGACCAGCTGTCGACAGGATGAGCTTGGCTGTGTCTAGCCACCGCACACCACAGTGACAAAGCAGTCTCTGTGTGGTCTTCAGCCTAAAGGCCATCACTCGAAAGGTAAGGTCCACAAGACCCTGTCCTCCTCCTTCCACTGGAAAGTATAAGGCAGGGGCTCGGATCCAGTGTTGCCCTGACCAGAAAAAGTTCACTATGGCCCACTGAACATCTTCCATCAGGCCTCTTGGTGGAGGTAGAACAATCAGTCTGTGCCACAGTGTCGAGGCAACCAAGTTATTGGCCACCAAAACTCAACCCCTATATGACAGCTGGGGTAGTAACCATTTCCATTTAGACAACTTGGCACATACTTTTTCCATCATACCCACCCCAATTCTGCCTCTGATAATCCTCTGTGCCTAAAAATACCCACCAACACCTTTATCTCTCTTCTCCCCCACTGCAGACCTGCATGCAAACTGGGTGCTGCCCTCTCTCTCTTCACTGCCCTACCTGTAAGGCCTCACTCTTCGCCCAGTTTACCTTTACTGATGAAGCCTTGTGATATAAGCCCAGACTGTCCTGTAGTTCCTGCATGTCCCCCTGATCCCTGACAAACGAATTTAAACCATCAACATAGGCAGAAACTATTAAAGGTAGGTTGTGTTGTGTGCCTTATAGTGAAAGCCCACTGAGACGGCTCCTCAGCCTACACAGCAGAGGTTCAATAGCCAGACTGTAAAGCTGCCTTGAGATAGGACAACCCTTCCTTATCCCCCTCTGCACAGGGACTGGCTGGCTCAACCCTCCCCCAACTTTCACCAAACACTCAGAACCACTGTACAATAACCCCACCCATGATACAAAATGGTCACCAAAACCAAACTCTTTAAGTACTGAAAACAATTAGCCATGGTCTACCCTGTCAAATGCTTTTTCTTGATCTAAGGACAGAATACCACTGTCAATATCATAAAGTTTACATAGGTCAATTACATCTCATCTGGACTGGGCTAAGAAACTAGTGCCCTCTACAAGAAGGGACAGAGCCATCTCTACTTTTTGAGGAGGCTGGGGTCGTTCAAAATCTGCCAGACAATGCTCAGGATGTGGTTTGAGTCTGTGGTGGCCAGTGCTCTCCTGTTTGCTGTTGTATGTTGGGGCAACAGTTTGAGGGTAGCTGGTGCAAACAGGCTAAATAAACTGATCTGCAATGCTGGTGACATTGTGGGGGTGGAACTGTATTCTCTGGCAGCGGTTTCTGAGGAGGACAATGTTGAAATGATGTGCCACCCAATGTCTCCCACCCACTCCATGACGTGCTGGTTGGGCAAAGGAGTACTTTTAGGGGGTCATTCCTGCCTGTGGCCATCAAACTTTACAACTTCTACCTCAAAGTGTCAGACACCCGGAGTTAATGGTCATTGGACTGGCTCTTCAACTTGTTTTACCCTGTCGGGTTTTGTTTGTGGTGTTTGATTTGTGCAGCAGTAGTGCAGTTCCACATGACATAGGGTGTTATGTGCACCTTGTTGATATTTTTTGCTCTTATTTCTATCTTATTTTATCTTTTGTTTCTATTTGTTTCTGTTTTTCTTGTTTCTATTTGTTTCTATTTTCTTGTTATCTTGTGTCTTGTTAGTTTTTAGTTTTTTTCTTACTAGAGCATGTGTGTCTGTAATAGAACCCAATTTCCCCTCGGGGTTGAATAAAGTACTCTGATTCGAAAAATAAAAAGATTATCCATATTGTTCTGCCCTGTGCACAGTATGTTTGGTCCATATGAACAAGTATATCCAGATATTCTTTTAGTCTGTTTGATAGTGCTCTGGAAAACACTTTATAGTCCGAGCATAAAAGGGCCACTGGCCTCCAGTTTTTTAGTAAAGCTAAATCTCCCTTTTTATGGAGCAAGGAGAGAACTGCCCTCTTACAAAAGACAGGCATCGTCCCTGCATGGAAGCATTCCAAGAGAATTTCATGCAGGTCAGGTCCAACAGAACACCAAAAACACTTGTAAAAATCAGTGGTGAGCCCATCTATTCCTGGAGCCCATCCATCTGACCAACAGCTACAGTCAACTCCTCCAAGATGAGTTCTCTATCCAGGTCTGTCTTTTCCTTGGGACTGAGCTGAGGAAGCCCCCTCATTAGCTCTGCAGCACTGTCCTGATCACACTGCTCTGCTCCAAAGAGAGAAGAGTAAAAAGCCACAGCATGTCTCATAATTTCCTTTGGATCAGTTGTCACCCTGCCACCGGGGAGCTTTAGAGATTTAATCAACTTGCTCTTGGCAAGAGTCTTCTTCACACTGAAGAAAAAAAGAGCTCAGAGCATCCATGTCTTTAATGTTGAGGAAACGAGACCTATCGAGGGCTCCTTTCACTCTCTCCTGAAAGTCCTGAGCTCCAGTCTTCTTTCTTGCAGCAGGCCATCAGTAGCAACATCTGGATTACTCCTCACAACACACTCAATGTTCTTAATACTGTCCTCCAGCTCCTGGACTGCTGCTTTAATACTAGCAGTGAAGTGAGATGTATACTGCTGACAGAGGACATGAATCTGTGTCTTACCCACTTCCCACCACTGCCTCAGCGAATCAAAATTAGGTTTTTTACTTTTCCAGCAGACCCAAAATTGTTCAAAGCTCTGATAGAAAACACTATCATGCAGCAACTTGTTGTTGAAATGCCAATATGACCTAACATTTTGCCCCAGGAGAAATGATAAAATCTACCGTGATGAGATGGTGATCAGCAAAGCCAACTGGAGTAATGGAGCTTCAAACTAGACTGGATGCAAGTGACTTTGAAATGTAGAACCTATCTAACCTGGCTGCACTCACCCTGTTATTGCTCACCCTGACCCACGTGCACCGTCTAGTAGTGGGGTGTTTCAACCTCTATGCATCTAGTAAATCTAATCAAGTAACTATTCTGCCTAAGCTACCAGATGACTGAATGTGTAGTTCCTCATGTGTCCTGTCCATGGTGAAATCAATGGTGCAGTTCCAATCCCCACCTATGATCAGCTGCTCCTGACCATACTTCTGCAGCTCATCCCTCAAAACACGGAGAAAGGCTAATCTATCAGCCCCCTGAATTGAGGCATATACATTGACCCAACAAGAAAAGGCACCCTTCAATTTCTACCCTTACAATCAGACACCTTCCCTTAGCTCCACAGAATTCTTGGATTAGTTCTTTTAGTTAGTAAGACTGCTACCCCCCCCACTAAAGTTGGTGTGATGGCTGAGTGCATATGACCCTTTCCACCACCGCCCCCAGTCTATCTCATTAGTTTGGTCACTATGAGTTTCCTGCAGAAAGACCATATCTAGCTTTTTCTGCTTCACAAACTCAGCCACTAAAGCCCTCTTAAATCCATCCTTCCCACTATTAATGTTAAGAGAACCAACCCTGAGCCCCTGCATAAGATGGGTAGAACAGAGAAAAAGATAGAGACAGAAACAGACCAGTATGAACCAGAAAAAAAGAATAAAGAATAAAGAACCCTGTGATGCATGATCAAAATTTATGTTACTGTAGAGGAGCTCAAGCAGGAGTCGTGACAACTTTCTCTTTCAGCTACACAACGTGCACCATTTATTCCTTCACCATAACAACAACAACACAAAAACCCGTGCAGCTGAAGTGTATCACTGTAAACCCGAACCGAGAAAACAGTAGCTGTAAACAAACGTTCCTACCAGCTCAATAAGGGGAATTATGTATCCCTATAACCACTACACACGTCCCCCCAGAATTCGCCTTAATACGAAAAGTCCGTGTGGCGAGGGGGGCGGATCTCTCTAGCCCCAACGGCTCCGCTGAACAGGAGCTGTGGGCTGGTTAACTGCAGGCAAAGCAGCAGAGTCCTCACAGCTGGACCAGGGAAAGGGAGGGGCTGGGGAAGCAGGGGGCGGCTCGCCGGGGGAGGGGGGCAGGGCCGGGGGGCAGGGCCAGACCAACAGGGCGGTATAAGTCCAGGTGAGCAGGCTTGAGGTGGTCCACAGAAACCCGCTCCAGCCTGCTGCCAACCTCCACCACAAAGTGCTTATCTCCAGTGTCCCGTACCCGAAATGGGCCGTCGTAGGGTGGCTGCAGGGGACCGCGGTGCACATCGTGACAGATGAAAACATACTCCGCCGACCACAGCTCCGTGGAGACATAGGACTTAGAGCCGCCATGCTGAGAAGTGGGGACCGGTACAAAAGCCCTGACTTCCTCCTGCAGCGCAGTCCGTTGGCAGCTGGCGGACCAGGGAGCTGTGGCGGTGGGAAGGAAATCCCCCGGGACCCGAAGTGGCTGTCCATAGACCAGTTTGGCGGATGAGGACTGGAGGTCCTCCTTGGGGGCCGTCCTGAGCCCAAGCATGACCCAAGGCAGTTTGTCGACCCAGCGGTCGTCCTTGAGGGTAGCCCGCAATGCGGCCTTCATCAAGCGATGGAACCTCTCGACCAATCCATTAGCTTGAGGGTGATACGCTGTGGTGCGATGGAGCCTCACCCCTAAACCCACGGCGGTCTCCTCCCAGAGCGCTAACGTGAATTGCGGCCCTCTGTCTGAGGAGAGGTCAGATGGGGTGCCAAAGTGGGCGACTCAGGTTCCGATGAACGCTCGGGCAACCTCAGGCGCTGTCGTGGACGAAAGCGGGACGGCCTCCGGCCATCGCGTGGTCCTGTCGACCATGGTGAGCAGGTATGTGAAACCACGGGAGGGGGGTAGGGGGCCTACCAGGTCCACATTCACGTGGTCGAACCTCCTCTCAGGTACCGTGAAAGGTATCAGGGGGGCTTTGATGTGCCGGAGCACTTTGGAGCATTGGCACTCCACACAGGTGTCAGCCCAGTCCCTCACATCCTTTTTGACTCCATGCCAGACAAACTTTGCCGCCACCAACCTCTGTGAAGGCTTTCTGCCAGGGTGAGACAGCCCATGGACTGCATCGAAGACCCGCCGCCTCCAAGCAGTCGGAACGACGGGTCGGGGCTGACCCGTAGAGACGTCACACAGGAGCGTGGCACCCGCTTCGTCTAAAGCCACATCCTCCAACTGCAGCCCTGTGACGGTGGTCCTGCATGCCTGCACTCCTGGGTCGGCGGCCTGGTCAGCCGCCATCTGGCTGTAGTCGAGTCCCAAATGGGCGGCACTAGCGATGGCCCGGGAGAGACAGTCAGCGACCAGGTTGGACTTCCCAGCGACATGCCTCACGTTGGTGGTAAACTCTGAGATGGAGGCCAAGTGTCGCTGCTGGCAGGCTGACCAAGGCTCTGCCATCTTGGCCATCGCGAACACCAGCGGTTTGTGATCGACAAAAGCTGTGAACTGACGGTCCTCCAGTAGGAAACGAAAGTGCCTAACAGCGAGGAAAAGCCCAAGCAGCTCACGATCAAAGGTGCTGTATTTGCGCTGTCTCAGGTTCAACTGCCGGCTGAAGAAGGCAAGCGGGAAAGTCTGGGCGTGGAAAGTCTGCGACGGCCTCCACCTTAGATGGAAGGAAAGGCAGGTCCCGCAACACTGAGTCCATGAGGCGTTGGAAGGACTGCGCGGCGTTCTTAAGCCCAAACGGCATGCGCAGGAACTCGAACAGTCCGAACGGAGTTGTCACAGCCGTTTTGGGGACATCAGCGGGATGGACGGGCACCTGGTGGTATCCACGGACGAGGTCCACCTTGGAAAAGATCACTTTCCCAGCCAGGTGGGTGGAGAAATCTTGGATGTGAGGGACCGGGTAGCAGTCCGGTGTTGTTGCGTCATTGAGCCGACGGTAGTCATCACATGGACGCCACCCACCGCCAGGCTTAGGCACTATGTGGAGGGGTGAAGCCCACGGGCTGCTGGAGCGACGGATGATGCTGAGGCGCTCCATGTTCTCAAACTCCGCCTTGGTGACAGAAAGCTTGGTCGGGTCGAGGCGCCGAGCTCGGGCGTGCACCGGTGGGCCAGTGGTGACGATGTGGTGCTCGACCCCATGTTTGGTCGTAGATGACGAGAATGTGGGCTTAGTGAGGTCAGGGAACTCAGAGAGAAGATGGAGAAACACGTCCTCGTTGGAGAGCATGCTGGACAGCCTGACGGAGCCTGTATCGCTGAGTGTACATGCGTGTGAAGCGAAGGTGACGGCGTCTATCAAGCGTCGATTCCTGACGTCTACCAGCAGCCCATGGGCACAAAGGAAATCTGCACCGAGGAGGGGAAATGCCACGTCGGCGGTGACAAAATCCCAGCTGAACCGCTGTCCGTTAAAACACATGTCAATGTGCCTCGTGCCGGATAGAGCTGCCATTAGCAGCTTCCATGGGAGGGCTGTGAGCGCCCGACAGGGCGTCCACACTCGATGCAGGTATGACACTCCTCTGCACCCGTGTCGCATAGGAAACGCCGCCCCGAGATGGAGTCTCGCAGGAAAAGTAGCCTGTTGTCCTCAACGCCGACGCCCATGGCCACTAGTGAGCGCCAGCCTTGGCGTTTCCCGAAGAGCTGAAATTGCATGGGGAGGTGCACTTTTTCGCCTTGGCCCCGAACTTTGCATGGTAAAAGCACAGGCCGGGCTCCTGTCGCCGACCGGGGGTTGCCGCGGCGACCACCATGGAGTCACCAGGTGGTGGCGTGTGGGGGTGGGCAGGGGTGAGCGCGGACGCGCAGTGCTGCTGTTGGCTGGCCAGGAAGAACTTGTCAGCTTCTTCAGCTAGCTTGCGGCAACCGGTAATGCTGGTGTTAGCCAAAGCGGCCCGCACCTGAGCAGGCAGTTGTCGCAGAAACAGTTGGACAAAGAGGAAATCCGGTGTGTGCGCTGGTCCCAGCAGATTCAGCATTTTGTCCATGAGCTCGGATGGCTTGCTGTCACCCAAGCCTTGCAGAGAAAAGAGACGGTGGGCCCTCTCGGCGTCGGAAAGTTCAAAAAGAGGTGATCTTTGAGCCCCTTGTATTTGTCTGCCGCCGGAGGATTTATAAGGAGACTCGCCACTCTAGTTGCAGTCGAACACCCGAGCGCCGATACCACGTAGTAGTATTTAGTAGCATCATCCGTTATTTTGCGGATAGCAAACTGCGCTTCCGTCTGGGCGAACCATGTCGTTGCCGATGACTCCCAGAACTCTGGCCATTTGAGAGAAACCGCGTTGATTTCATCAACCGTGTTCGTTCGAAAGATTGTCTCTGATAACTACCAAGAGACAAACGTCGGGGTCACCAGTGTAGAGGAGCTCAAGCAGGAGTCGTGACAACTTTCTCTTTCGGCTACACAACGTGCACCATTCATTCCTTCCACCATTACAACAACAACACAAAAACCCGCGCAGCGGAAGTGTGTCACTGTAAACCCGAACCGAGGAAACAGCAGCTGTAAACTAACGTTCCTACTAGCTCAATAAGGGGAACTATGTATCCCCATAACCACTACATTGCAACTTTTTTCCTTCTTTCAGGTTTCCCCTTTGCTACCTTTCTAAAGGCTGTGATGCGGTTCTTCACCCAAAAACGTTTTTTTTCCATCAAGCTGCTCAAAACCAACCAGTTTCTGCAGATAACCAACAGTCCCATTGAACTTCTCTGTATCATTAAAACAATATTTTACTTTTACTGACTTCCCAAAAGTTTCAACCCGAAAAACCATTCATGTCCTCCAGAGAATACACAGCAAAAACTGGAGCGTTGAAATTTCAGGGTGAAACATTTCGGAGTTGATTTCCACTCCCATAGTGTTATTTTAACACATTGTGATTTAAATGGTGTTCAGTGTTAAGTTATTTGACAGTATTGATCACATCAGCGTTATCCGGTGTTATCCCAACTCCGCAGAGATGTAATTAAGCTCCGCCCACGCATTTCACTTGTTTGGTTGGAGACGAGGAGACAAGTTGGCTCCATTTTCCTCCTCTATGCAGTTCTACAGAGAAGAGTATGCTCTTGGAATAGTGATGCTGTTCCCTTCCCTCAAGGATCCATATACCGAGAAAGGCTATGTAATAGTCACTGTTTGCATGACACGTTCATGTCATACTTGCATGTTGTGACATGCAGCTGTGTGCATGACATTGACATTTGAGTTCTCTGAGATTTCTTATAAGCTGAGTATGACAATGCATTGAGTTTGTTTCATTACAGGAACACTTCTATGATGCTGCGAGCAGCACAGGATACATTTCTTGGCATCTGAAAACAGTCCAAAGGAAGATCCGTCAAACATCTGCACTGCCAGCAAATAGCGCTGTTGACCTTTCTCCAGGAGGCCCAAACTTCCAAAGGACTGTTAATGTTGAAAGGCAGCTTGGTGGGGATGCTTGCCAACAGGGCATGTCTTTGCTCAACCATACCACAGACAATTCCCTGATTTTCCAGATGATGAGAGAGACCTTTCAGCACCATCAGAAGCTTGTTAATGACCCAGGCAGAGGTGTTGATAATATCCTCTCCACCTTCCCAAGATTCCTGTATACAAAAGGATTGGTAAGTTTGGAATGAAATGCTTAGATGGCTTGAAATTTGAAAGTATTTGCTGTAGTCGTAGTTTTAATATCGTCTTTCTTTAAGTTGAATCAAGACTTCACTCTTCTATTTGATGATGAGACATCCTCCAGGCTGCTTCAGAAATGGGATGTGTTCTTCAAGCCAAATGTCATAAAAGAGGCACAGTGGCTCACATCAACACCAGAGTTGTCGCTTGGTGCAGTCAGCAGAAAGTCCCCCAGGAAGTGATCTTGATGAGGCAACAAGTGGGTTGTATTTGTTTTGCATGTTTTAAAACATTTGCTGTAACTGCAGTTACAGTTACATTCATTATTTTCATGAGTATATGATTAAAATTAGGAAACCAGAGCACCTGTGAAATAGTTTTTACTACATTTAATTTGTTTATTGTGTGTGTCTTGAAACTTGACCAGATTTTGGGATAAATATGAACAACAGATGGATGACTGTTTAAAACTATCTCATAAAGTTTTCATTCAAATTTGAAAAAGTATTTCAGTTAATTCTTGTGACTCTTTCTCCTCAGCCTACGACCAAGAAATGGCCTCCCTATTGTTGGCGATACATCTCCTTCCACCACCACATGGGCTGAAGTCTCCAAAAATTAGTGCATGTGATGCAGCTGAGAGACTTTAGTCTTTCATAAGGTAACTATTATTAAGGTGATTATAATAATTTTTAAAATGTTAACTTCTTGGCCACGTGTAAATGAGGTTGTTAAAAAATGGATGAAATTGAAATCAAGTCTTCATAGGCATTCCCATCTTTCACTAGTGAGAAGATGTTTGAATAATTGCTTCTATAATGTAGTTTTCTCTGTGGCTACACATTATTCTTGCATCTCCGCAGCCAGCAGGGTCAGCAGCCATACCCCCTCGCTGTTGGGCGTCAGAAGAGCAAGATTGACAGTTTCTCTATCACCATGAATAGGCATCTCATCTCATGCCAGGCAAACCGCTCCCTTGGGGTATTTGATGAACTTTTCAAAGCACATTTTGTGTTTAATTTGTCTTATGATGCTGCGTTAGTGGATTTTTACACATTCCTGCAGACAACAGTGTACAGTCCCAAAGTGCTTCAAACTCTCTACCATCATTCCTGTGCCAAAGTCCTCAAAGATCACCTGCCCCAATGACTTCAGACCACTTGCCCTAACTTCTGTGGCCATGAAAGCATTTGAGTGCACCATTTTGTCACACTTGAAATCTTGCACCTCCCCAGTGATGGACCCATATCAATTTGCCTATCAAGCCAACCGGTCTGTTGAGGATGCGGTTAGCATAGCACTGCACCATGCCCTGCAACATCTGGAATCACCAAAAACCTACACATGCATCCTGTTCATAGACTTTAGTTCTGCCTTCAACTCCATCAACCCACTCAAACTCTTTACCATACTCCTGGATATGAACATTGACTCAGCCATATGCCACTGGATTCGGAGCTTCCTGTGGAACAGGCGACAGAGGGTGAAGGTTAATAACCTAACCTCACACCCTCTTACCCTCAGTACAGGTGCTCCTCAGGGCTGTGTTCTCTCCCCCTGGTTCTTCTCACTTTACACCACCAACTTTACATCCACGGACAGTTCTGTGAAAATAATAAAATACGCAGACGACACAACCATTGTAGGCCTCATCTCCAACAATGATGAAACCTAGTACCGCACTGCAGTAGACCAAGTTGTCACTTGGTGCGCAAGCAACAATCTTGTGCTTAATACAGCCAAAACCCAAGAACTCATTATTGACTTCCAATGCATGCCGAATCCTAAAACACCCATACAAATGAACAGAGACCCCATCACCGCCACCGACTCTTTTAAATTCCTCCCTGAAATGGGAAATTAACACTGAACACATAATTGCAAAAGCTCAACAACGACTGTACTTTCTTAGGCAGCTTAAAAAATACCGGATCAAACATCAACTTCTCGTTCTGTTTTACTCGGCCATTATCGAGTCCATCATAACATCTTCTGTTACAGTATGGTACGGCGGCATGGACAGTCAAACACGGGAGAAACTGCAGTGGATTGTCAACAAGGCATCCAAAATCATAGGCAACCCACTCCTCTCAGTTGAATCTCTACATACTAACTGGACTGTAAAGCGAGCAAAGAAGATCATCTCTGACCCCTCACATCCTGCTAATCTCCTCTTCTAGTTCCTTCCCTCAGGGAGGTGCTACAGGTCACTATCCACTAAGACTAAACGCCTCGCAAACAGTTTTTTTCCCCTAGCCATAAGGACTCTGAATTCCTCCCTATAGTCGCCTCCTCACCCACCACTGGCATTAACACCACCATTCACCTAATTGTTATGTGATATGCTTATTTCTGTTACTGCGTAACTGTATTGCTCGTGATATGTGGTGTGTCTGTTGTTGTCCATGTATGTGTTGTGCTGCAGAGTTTAAAGTGTACCAAAAACAAATTCCACTGGCCTTGGTCGTGTGGCTAATAAAACTATCTATCTATCTATCTATCTATCTATCTATCTATCTATCTATCTATCTATCTATCTATCGAGTGTAGATCACAGCCTGACCCTTACCCTGACTTTTTTTGATGGAAGTTACTTTAAAACCCACCCTTTGTTTATAGCAAAAAGACATGCATTACAAATTCAAGTATACTATTGATGATTTTGAAACAGCCAATCCCCTTGGCTCCAAACGTGGAATTCACAGAATTGCCTGTCTTTATTTTCTTGTAAGATACTTGCCCCCAAAATTTAATTCATTTTTGATGAACATTCATTTGGTATCACTTTTTTTCCACGCACAAGATCTGCACAAGTATGGTTTTGGTGTTATACTGGGCCCGTTGATAAATTATATTAAAAAAAACTGGAAAGCCAAGGGCTAAGTCTTCCATTTTCTGCTGAGCGGGTATATGGTACAATCTCACAGATCACTTGAGATAATCTAGGGATGCACACAATTCTTGGTTTTAATGAGTCATTCAGTAGTCGTCATTTCTGTCGCCTCTGTTTGATTGAGAGGGATGATTCTCAAATGGTATAAAGATGATGATGATTCTCAAATGGTATAGAGTGAGGATAATCCTAAGGTGATCCTTCATGGAAAAGATATGTTTGAAATGCATTGCAAGTCTCTCCAGGGAAACCCACAATTGAAGTCACTGTACGGTTTGAACAAAAACATTCTACACTTAACTCACTGAAGTACTTCCATGTTTGTGACAACTATGCATGATGTAATGCATGATCCTCTTTAGGGTGTGGCTCAGCATGAGATCAGATTGCTTTTTGAATATCTCACACAACACTTCATATCAGAACAGGATTTGCTTTCCAGGGATTATGGTTTTGATTATGGATTTTTAGAACAAAAAAAAAGGTCTCACAAAGATTATTTTGGAGAGTGCTGGCAATGGCATTGGTTTGAATTCTCTTCAGACATTGTGTCTTGTGAAAAACATCCCTCTGTTGTTTGGTGACATTATTCCTGCAGGAAACAAAAACTGGAATTTGTTACTGTTGTTACTTCAAATAATGAACGTAGTTTTCCACCTTCTCTCACTCTAGGTATGACAGTATATTTAAAGCATTTGATTATTGGCCACCACAAACTATTTAAGCACTTGTATCCCCATAGAAACTTGATACCTAATCGTCAGTTTATGACCCATCCTCTATAAGGAAAATTGGCCCCTTATTATATAACGTGGTCTGAGGTTTGAAGCCGAACACAAGCTGTTTAGAGTCTTTTAAAATGTTCAAAAACATAACCAAGTCACTTGCTAAAAAGCATCAGATGGCCATTGCTTATCACTGGGAAACCTTCACCCTCAAACAAAATGAGTATGGGCCAATTAAATCTTTTTCCATCAGAGGTGTGAATGTGGTGAACAATGAAGTGCTTGAAATGATCTTGTCAAAAGATGCTCGCTCAACTAGTTGGGTTAAAGTTGATGGTGTAGAGTATAAAGCTGGACTTGTTATTTGCAGTGCAGTGGAAGAAGACCAGCCAGCCTTTTGTCAAATAAGTGATATACTTTTGAAGATAACGTTTTTTTTATTGCTAAACAAGCTATTCACTGAGACGTTTGATGACCACCATCATGCACTCAGAGTGTTACAGAGTGGGGAAATAATAAAAATGTCTGAGCTTAAATTTCAGGAGATGTTTGGTATTCAAAGCTCATACAATGTTTCAGATGAAAGTGTGTACATTGTACCTTCATTCATAGTTTTAATTCAACTGTATGAACGACTGCAAGCATGAAAAGACAAAAATAAATGTTATTTTTGAAAATTATTTTGTTCATGGGAATCTGTGGTTATAATTAATTTTACGTAATTTCTTAGAAATAAGGTTGAAATTACCCTGTAATGTCCTAGTAATAAGGTGGTAGTTTTTACAGGTAATTTTACAGCCAACTCTAACCCCAAATCACAAGGTAATTTCAACCTTGTTTCTAAGAAATTACGTGATAATTCCCACCTTTACTTGATAATTACCAGCATTACTAGGAAATTACTAGGTAATTTCCGACCCCCTCCAACCACCTAAAATAAAGTGTAACCAATATGTTTACAGTGTAGCTAGGCTAAGACTTTAGGGAGTCAAACTAACAGTACCCAGATAGTAAAAAAAAAAAGGGCAACTAGGAGCAGTGTTATCTGTCTAATCCCTTAGTGTTACTTTAATTCTGTTTTGCGAGTTAAAGAAGGAGCTCTGACACAGTGTTAAATATGTAACTACTTTGAAAGTGTTACTTTAACTCTGGAGAGTGTGGAGCTATATATAAACCCTCAAAAAGTGTTGAAATCAACTCTGTGGGAGTTAATTCAACGCTGGACTTTTTGCTGTGTAATTTGCAGGAAAAACACTTATTTTGTGTGTGTGAAAAGGGTTTGTCACCAAGTTGGAGCAGCAGAGAAGAGGAGATACGTACGCCTGGTGGATATCTGTTCTCTGCTGAGTGTACTCCTCTAGTTCATATCGGGCTAAACTTCAACTTCCATTTAGATTTTTAACAACAGTTACAGAGACATCACTTCCAGCTCGTGTGTGTTGATTTAAGGACTCGACGGTTAACGCATTGAGCTAATCAACAAAGACACAGTCATGAAAAAATACAACTTTCTTTAGAAAATGACATTTTAAGAGGTTTCGGAGCAAAACCGATGGTGTGTGAGGAGCTGATGTCTGTAGGGTTGATTGGAGAAGTCTGCAGTGTGGGCGACGATGAAAGTGAGGGGGACGAGGGGCGAAAGTGGGGGGGGGGAGTGTAAGTATCATTTGTGTTGTGGGGATATCGATGTGCTCCTTCTCACCTCATCTGGTTCATCTTGGCCTCCCCTTTGTGTTTGCTCCTCCCCCCTCCCCTTCTTTCTCCTCCTCCTACTTCTTCCTCTCCTCTTCCTACTTCTCCTACTTTTTCCTTCTTCCTCTCCTGTCCCTAATCCTCCTCCATGCCTCTTTGCAGGTTTTCCTTCTACTCCAATCACCGCCTCCTTTTCTTTTTCTTCCCAACCCTCCATCTTGTCCTCCACCAATTTTGTCTCTCCATCCTGCTCCTCCGCTTCTCTTCCGCTCCTCTCCATTTTCTCCTTTGTCCCCCTCCTCTTCATCATCTTCTCTTTGGCTGATCCCCTCCTCTTTATCACCTCCTCCAAGGTATCCCTCTAAATCATTTTCTCTTTTGATGATTCCTTCTTTATCACCTTCTCTAAAGTATCCCTCCTCTTCACCATTTTCTCTTTTGATGATTCCTTCTTTATCACCTTCTCTAAAGTATCCCTCCTCTTCATCATTTTCTCTTGTGATGATTCCTTCTTTATCACCTTCTCCAGTGTATCCCTCTAAATCATGTTGTTTTGATGATTCCGTCTTTATCACCTCTCTAAAGTATCCCTCCTCTTCATCATTTTCTCTTGTGATGATTACTTCTTTATCACATTCTCCAATGTATCCCTCCTCTTCATCATTTTCTCTTAAGATGAGCCCCTCCTCTTTATCACCTTCTCCAATGTGTCCCTCCTCTTTATCATCTCCTCCTTCGATATCCCCCTCGTGTTTATCATCTTCGTCTCTGATGCCCCCCTCTTCCTCATCTTCTCTTCCGATATCCCTCTCCTCTTCATCAAGTTCTCCTACTCCATCGGTCTGGTCTTGCTGGCTGCAGGTTTCATTGATCTCAGAGCCCAAAGACAAACCCCGCAATGGGCAGATAGACATTGCTTCGAAGGAGTCCTTCACGCTGGATACAAAACAATTAGTATATCAATGAATGCATGAATCAATTGATGAATAAATCAGTAAATTAATCAATGATCTTTATGAATTAATCACCTTAAAGGATAAATCTTTTCTGGTCGTATTTTCACAGTTTTTGCCATGGTGCCTATCTGTTATGGTATCATTTTAATCACCACCTTCATTTTGGTGATTTTGGACACGGGACCACGGCGAGATGCAGCTTTAAAATAGCCTCTTATGGTACAACTGAACACAAGCCTTGAACCCGTCCTTTCAGCTAAAAAACAAAAAACCCCTAGTGCCCGGGTTGCACTATGTTCATGATTTCCCATTATCGGTGACTTTTAATTTGCACTGGCAGGGTAGTTAGTTGATGGTTACTGCTACCTAAGGTACACTACATAGGCTGGTCTTTCCTGAAAGCTGAACCAGGAAGTAGCCATTTGGTACAACTGGGCATTTTGAGCAAAACGTTTTAACTCTCAGGGTGGTTGATGCATGCTCAATAATCCAAGTTTAGAAATCCAAGAAAGTGGCACCCCGGTAGCCGAATAGTTACGGGCACGCCACATAATTGCCACATCTCTGGTCCCGTTTCAGCCAGTGACCTTCAGTTTCGTCATTCCACCTGACAGCAGCAACAGCAGCATCGCTTTCTCTTTGCCATGTTTACATATGTGCACCAGAGAACACTGTCATCTTATTGGTCAACTACAAGGAACATGTGTTTCCCCCTCTCTTTCACAACATTTTTCAACACTGCATTGTTTTTAATGGATTCCAGTTTTTTTAAATTTGTCCTCTTTGCCTGATTTTTTATAAGGGAGTTTTTAGGGCTTGGGACCTTTTTAAAAGGAGACATTTGGAGCCACCAGTCTCCTTGTACTAGTTACTGGAGGAACCTCCGATTGGTGGATCCAGAATGGACATACGGGCCTGTGGAACCACCAGGTCTCCATCACGCACTCTGGTGCTACAACTCTCAGACGGTTAGTGGATGTAGCTGGACCTGGATTTATGAACATTGAAGCTGTGGCTGCACTGATGGGATTAAAACCTGCTTGCCATGTGAGAACTGTTTTAAATGGCTGGACTGCAAAACTAACAGAAGCAGATAACGAACTGTTAAAAATGCTTTGGAAAGGAGAGGGGTTTCCAGAGGAAGAGGACCCTTTCCCTGATTTTGAATTTTTACCAAATTTATAATGTTCTGGTTTATTGTTGGATGTCAAACAGAGAAAGGCTTTAGGTCTGCATACTCTGAAGGGAACCTACAGATGTTGTGTAAAAGTTTTGAATAAAAACAAGTTGAATGGTAAAATAGAAAGAGTTTAGAGGGAAAAACTTGGCCTCAGCAACACTGTGAAGCCAGTTTGGAGAGTCCTCTATAAACCGCCTTTAAACAAACTATCAGGTGACTTACAGTGAGGAATATCACATGGAGCTGTTGCAGTGAATTCTTTTATCTGTGCAATTAATCCCACTGTTTCTAATGAATGTAATTTCTGTGGGTTGGTAGGAACTGTTTTTTCATTGCTTTTTAGACTGCGTAAGACTCGGGGAACTTTTCGGTGTTTTAGATTGTTTGTTTACTTCCTTTAGCAAAGTGTGAGCCAAAACTGCTTTTATTTTCACAGCAGGCTACACAAAATTAAATAAATAATGCAACAAAGTACCGACTTTTAAACTTCCTTGCTGGCGAAGCTAAACTGTCAATATATTTCACCAGCAAGAACAAGACAGAAGGGAAACTATGAAGTAGTAGTCCCTGTGTTCACCTCTCTCATAAAAGCCAGAGCTGATTGATTGTTAAATTTCATAAATGAATGAACAGCATGGTTGTGTTTGTAAATAAGTGGTGTTGTAGCGATGTAATTTGTTCGGTGATGAATGACGAATTCATTTTAGTGATTTTTCAGATAACGTTATTTCCGTCTGTTTCTATTAGTCGTTGTTTCGAAGCTGCTGTAAATGTGTGACATTATATTAAAGTTGTTTTTTCTAAAAGTAAAAAAAAAAGTCTTTCTTCCTCCCAGTGAGCAACACGATGAAGCGCGCATTATATAACGACGCAATATCAAAAATGAACAAAAAAAACCAACCTGAATAATTTGTTATATTTTATTTCATTTGACCTTGACTACGTATAGTGGACACACAGGAATTTCATTTTAGAAGCCTGTTGGGTCAAGAACAGTCATGGGAAGAAAAAAAAAAAAAATATATATATATATATATATAAAATCCGGTGAGTCAAGTACAAACCCCAATTCCAAATAAGTTGGGACATTGTGTAAAACATAAATAAAAACAGACCACAATTGTAGCGCTCCCCTCAACAGCTATTTTAATAAGGGCAGGGCTTTTGGGTTCTTTTAATAAATTTTAACCCTGATTAACTCAGTTTTAATTATTTTCCTGGATCTCTTTTTACAGTACACACCTGCAGTTTTTTTAAACCTACCTATTATGAACTTACCTTTAAAGCTACCTTTAAAGTTATGGTTTTAATAAAGATTTCTACCCAAATGTGTCTGTATGTCTCCTTCAATATGAAACCATCCCCTCTAAGCAGGTAAGTATCATAAAATCACACAACTCAGGTTTTATATAAAAATAAGTCTCGATTATTTACTTAACTAAAGATTGAGTTTTGATTTAAAATGAAGAAATAAAATAATAATAGGAATGTTCTTCAAACTGAAAATGTCCCTTTCTTCAGGAAAACCCTCTTAAGGTTTTTCAACACTGTAAGTGCATATCAAAACACTACACTTTAACACCAAGATGGATTCTCCTGGAAAATCACAATTAACCAATCTCAGTGTCACTTAAATTCAACCAATATAATACGTGAGCCCACACACACACACACACACACACACACACACACACACACACACACACACACACACACACACACACACACACACACACACACCTGGATACTGTCCCCTAAAGCTGGCAAAACCAAAATTATGTTAAAACAAAATATAAAGTTGCAGGCCTGGTTCGGTGCCTGTGATCGTTGTGGCCCGAAACTTAATGGCCCCTTCGCGAGCAAAAGAACAAGTGTGGTTACCTGAGACAATGTTGCCGGTTTGTCTTTCTTCAACCGTCCCGGTTGCAGGTTTAGCAGCAGGTTGCCATCTCGCACAGTCACCGTCTGATGTCTATCCTGTCTGAGCGAAGAGGTCACTTAGTTGAGTGATGAAACGTATCTGTCAATAAACGTATCCAGATGAACCGTTTCAACCTTCTTTGATTTTCTTACCTGGATTATGGAGCATCCATCCATCCACCCCAGTGGCGGCTGCTGACCCAAAATATTTGGTGAAGCAACTAAAAGAGGAAAAAAAAAAAACAAAGAAAAAAGGGCACAGCGGCAATCTCATTTTTTATCTCCTGTGAACGGTAGCAGCAATGGCTTCAATCAGATCATTTGTTATAGTCTTAGACATCCCAGAAAACACAGTGGATGATTTCAAACGAGCAGCCAGAACATCATCATTGCAATTTTTGCGCAGAATTGTGTTCTTTGCAAAAATTGCGAGAGACACAGCATGAGCTAGCTAGGCTAGTAGCTAGCTAGCTAAGCTAGTCAGAACAACTAACGTTAGCCTACAGTGCAGGGCTACTACACAAGGACAAGCTCAAAAATGCAAATATAAAGATGAACAATAAAGTTGAACAATAAAGAGCTTAACAGATTCTTATAATATTCACAATACATTGCAGCATTGCGAGGCGAAGATTTCAGTTCGTCAGCAAAACAACTGCAACTTTATTTTTCTACCAACGTTTCTCTCTCTCTCAACTCCCAATGCCCAACCCACCCTTCAAAAACAAACCCTCAAAGTCCCCGTATGTGCGTGTCTCAATGCTACAATATATACAAGAACCACCCAAAACTACTAGAGTAATCACTCGTTTATCTTAAGCTAATCTCTTTTTCTTAGCTTTCTTGTCTCATCTTTCACTGCGCTTCAAATACCAAAAAGGCATGATCAAGATTGGAGAAAGAGTCAAAGAGGATCGGAAAGGCTGAACTGGTGTTCTCTGATTGGTTAGACGGGTGTCAATCATTTTCGGGTCAAGGAAAGACTGGGTGAAGCACTGTTTCACTGGGTGGGCATTAAAACACGTCATAAACCATAACTGCCCAATCAACAACATGCGCCTGTCTGATCTCCTTAAACCTTACATGCCATCTCGAGCTCTTCGTTCTCAAAATACAGGGCTCCTGTGTGTACCCCAAGTTAAAAAGAAGTCAGCTGGTGGCAGCAGGGCCTTTTCCTATCGGGCTCCATTGCTGTGGAATAACCTGCCTGCTGCCATCAGACAATCGGAGTCTGTTGAGTCCTTTAAATCCAAACTTAAAACTCATCTTTTTGCCTTAGCTTACAATTAGTTGCCTTTAAGTTGAGTGCTTCACAACCTGTACTGGATGGCGGGTTGGTTTTCTGTCTCAATGAATTTACCAACCACTCTTCTGCCGATGAGGTTATCGAGTATAGATTACGGAGTATAGATTATGACTAATTGATGACTTAATTGATTATGGCTAATGACTATTGCAAACTGTTCTCTTCTCTAACATGTCTTTTCTCTCTCTCTGAATGACGTCTTCTCCTTTCTCTTTTTCTGTGTTTGAATGGTGTCATGTGAGTCTCTCTTGCATGCATGTGCAGTCGGTTCTCCTCCCAGGTCTCTGTGGTGATGGTGGTCACCATTTGGATGCTGCCTGCCCTTCCTCTCCTCACATAAGTTTTTATTTTTTAACTGATGATGCTGGTCGCGTGGCTTGGGTCCTGGACTGTTCCGTCGGCATGTGGACACTGCTTGGCATCCTGTGCATCATGTTCTTCATAAATTTTATGTCCATTATAATTCTGTTATCCTCTTTCAATGTTGTATTGTGTAAATTGCGTGAACACAACATCCATTGCACGCTGTCCGTCTTGGGAGGGAGATTCCTCCTCTGTTGCTCTCCCTGAGGTTTCTTCCTATTTTTTCTCCCTGTTAAAGGGTTTTGTTTTAGGGAGTTGTTCCTTATCCGATGAGAGGGTCTAAGGACAGGATGTTGTGTTGCTGTTAAGCCCACTGAGGCACATTTGTAATTTGTGATATTGGGCTATACAAATAACATTGATTTGATTTGATTTAATGTGCTACGTCAACTTACATTCACTTACATAGGGTTAGTGAAGCAGAGCACTCCTCTGTGCCACCTGAGGAAGGCGCTGTGTTGCACAATACCCACAACACTTTTTTTCTTTTTTTTTAACAGTGACACTTTTTTTTGTTTGAGTCACAGAGGATATAGTCATTCTAATGACTTACATTAAAGCAGCCAATTTTTTTTAGCACCAGCCGCCTCTGGTGCTATGAGAGTGAAAATCCCTAACCCAAAAGATATGATTTGTAACCTGTCCTTGGATCTGCTTTAACTTGTTTATATCTAGTTTTCTGCAAGGGTTATAATAATGTATGATGGTGAATTTATCTTCATTTGACCCTATTTCTACTACTGTATACTCCCCCTCTGTCCCTTTTCTACCAACCCTAAATGGCACATTTTCCTTAATAAATGTCACACACCCTCCACCTGACCCCTCTTCCCTATCACACCTCGCAGCAGTTACAGCTGAAAATTCTGAAATCAAGATTTGATTTAAATTCTTGTCCGTTTGCCACCAAGCGTCTTGCATTCCACTGTATAAAAGAATCACACTTGTGATAACCAACCCATGCTGACTCTTGGCTTGCCTGATGAGCGCTGAGGTCATTTCTCACCTCCTCCCATGTCAGTTCACCAATATTCAGATGGTTTGCTGCAGCTTCTACTATTATTTGTATTCTTTCTGTTTTTGATTTTGTCTCCATTGTAGCATTTATCACTCCTGCAATGAAAGGGACTAAACAAGTGTTTCTCAACCCAGTCCTCAAGGAACCCCCTATCCTGCAGATTTTCTTTGCAATCCTGAATAGGTACCTGTTTGTAGTTATTCAACCAATCAGCAATGAATGTCTGAGTTTGCACACCTTGCATAATTAAGTGCTATGAGATGACTGGTCGAGTAAGTACAAGCAGGGCTACCTATGCAGGGTTACAATGAAAATCTGCAGGATAGGGGTTCCTTGAGGACTGGGTTGAGAAACACTGGACTAAACGCTTTAGATCAACCCACACTTTACCCTCTTTTGACTCTTCCTGCTGTTTCTTATGTTGGCTATACCATTTGTGTCTCCTGTCTCCCTCCCGCTCCTCTAGTTCACCATCCTGACCGCTTCTGCACATGTGGTCTTGTTTTGCACTCTGACCTGTTGAATCTCAACCTCCCTTCTCATGATTTCGCGTCCTCCATATGCCACACTACGATTGCCTCCGCAATTACAACATTTTGATGGCTTTCCTTCCCCACATGGTCCATACTCATGATCCTCACCACATCTAGCACACCTCCTTCTTCCTTTACGTGTCATAGCAGTATGTCCAAATCTCTGACAATTAAACCATCTTACAGGTTTTGGCACATACTCCCTGACAGAGTAGGTCATGTATCTTAGCACCACTTCCTGTGGGAGGATTTCTTCATCAAACGTCAACAGTTACGCTTTCGCCATCTGTCCTCACCCCTTCCTTGAACACATGCAACCTCCGTGCTTCCTTCAGCCTCCCACCTTTCAAATTTGCTTTTATTTCGTCCGTGGTGATCTCGACTGGTATTCCCCATACCACTCCCCTAGTCCAGTGGTTCTCAACCTTTTTGGGGTCCTGGACCCCCTGCGTATTTTTGATCTACCCCGAGGACCCCTCCACCTGATCTTGGGGGAGGGGGTTGCAATTTGATAGAAACAGTAGAAACTGCATTTTAAATTGCATTATAGCATTTATTCACTCTTTGGGGCAAAAATAAGAGCTTTCAGTTGTAACTTAGATATAGTTAACAAAACAGAATATGTATTCAGTAACTTTCAGATATATGTAACAAAACAGAATATGTATTCAGTAACTTTCAGATATATGTAACAACACAGAATATGTATTCAGTAACTTTCAGATATATGTAACAACACAGAATATGTATTCAGTAACTTTCAGATATATGTAACAACAGCATTTTTATTCAGTAACTTTTAACAATGCAAACGGGAGCGAGATCTCTTATTAAATTACAATAAATTACACTTGTGAAACAGATGTAATTAGAGAAAAAAGTCCTGTTACCCTTTATAGTTTAGGTAGATAAAGGTCTCAGTCACATTTGAGTAAAATAATCCTATTTCTATAAATGTCATAGGATCTTTTTTTAAAAGATATTTTATTTTTACGGACCCCTTGCAATTACACCACGGACCACTAGGGGTCCGCGGACCCCCGGTTGAGAAACACTGCGGCCTAGTCCACCCGTTTCCCTTCTCAACGCGGCTAGGACTTATCACTTCAAACGTTCCTACCTCTTTTACCCTATAAGCCCTCTGCTCTACGCACAATCAGCAGATTCCCGTCTCTCAACACTTGGGCCAGTTTAACCTCACCAACCGGATTTCTTAGTGTCGTAGTTGACTTTACTGGGCTCGTCGATTGAACACCATCCCCTTCGCTGAACCCGGGTGGTACCTTGATTTCCTTTCCCTCATCCCCCCGTTTCACCACCTCGTCCCTCAGCGCGAGCCGTCACTTTCCTCGCACCAACTTGGGCAGAGTTACTTCCTCGCTTTTCCCTTGATCACCCAGATTCCAGGCTAACTTCCATACTGTCCTCCTCACCCTCAACTCCCTCTGAATCTCCCCCACTCTGGCCCATCCACAGCATACCTGTGCCTACCCGCCGCAGCGTTGGCTGCTCTGTCAGGTCCTCCCATGTTTACCAGAGAAATCCCTCTCCTCCCATGTTCCCGATGTCAACCTCCGCCTCTTCTTAGATTCATCCAACGATTCCCTATTTCTGCTCGCGTGTGAACTTTGGACCGCTGACAGCTATGTATACCGTCTGAAAGACCGCCGCAGCGCCACACTTCAGTCGCTCCGATAAGCGAAGTCTCCCACCGACCTGTACATCGGCCGAGACACGTGTCCACTCACTCTGCTCTTTTCAACCCTCCCCCTTCACTGCCAATCACACTCTCGCACCGGCGCTCTTGCTTTGACTCATTACTTCTGTAGGAGCACGCAGGAGAACATGGACGACTTAGCTTACGGTTTAATGAACATCTCGCAGCACCGATGGCTTCCAGTCTCTACTTCCTGTTTCCCCGTATGTCGCTTCCTTTGTACTACAACGCTTCTGGTGAAAAGCAATGCTGTAGCGAATTTGGGGGGCAACCACAGAAACTGCCGCGGCCGGGAAGCGAACCCGTGTCGCCCGCACCGCAGGAGGCATCGCTAACCGCTCGACTAAAGGGTCAGACTCGCCAACTAGCGGCCAGCATGTCGTCTTATCCATGCACGTTACAATACTCAAAAGTTAGCAGCGACATCTAGTGGTTTAAATGAAAACACAACTAAATAATAATACAAGCATTAGAGGACACAACAACTTCCATGTGGTCACTCACTCTGACCTCTTCTACCTCCCTGTCTGGCACAAACACACTCACTACCACAGTACTAACCCTAACGTGCATGTGTTTTTGATGGTGGGGGTAACCGGAGCACCCGGAGAAAACCCACCGCAGACACGGGAAGCACGTGCAAACTCCACACAGAGGGCGACCTGGGATGACCGCCCCCCCCCAAGGTGGGACAACCCCGGGGTTCGAACCCATGGCCTTTGACATGCTTCTACACTGAAACGTTCTGACATGGAAAACTTAAGGATGTTATGTCAAATGATCACGACTTACGACACATGAAACAATAAACACTTGTCATTAAAAAATAAATAAATAAATAAATCTACCGCTCGAGTGAATTTACATACCGTGACTGAAAACAGATTCTCGGGTATATCTCCGCGAGAGTATGACGTGTCCCGCGATTCTGGTAAGTGTTACGAAGTTAGGCTTAGTATTGTAGCGAATTAGAGGGGCAGCCCGGAAACCGCCACAGCCGGGACGCGAACCCGTATCTCCCACTCCGCAAGCGACAACGTTAACCAGTCGACTAAAGGGTCGCGGTCAGGGATGTCTCCCGCGGTGCGGGCGATACGGGTTCGCCTCCCGGCCGCGGCAGTTCATGTGGTTGCCCCCCCCCCGAATTTGCTACGTTGGTGTCCGTAGTGGGATGTTGAGACCGTGAGGTCATCAGCTCCCTCACGCCCCTGGGCGCACGCGCTTCCCGAAGGAGGGGGTAGTGTAACGTGCAAGGATAAGCAGACACGTTGGCCCTTGGTTAACGGGTCGGACTCTTTAGTCGACTGGTTAACGTTGTCGCTTGCGGAATGGGAGATAAGGGTTCGCGACCCGGCTATGGCGGTACCCAGACTGCCCCCAAATTCGCTGCAGTCGGGAGAAAATCGCCGGGTTACGTTATCCTCGTAACCCTGCATTGAAGACGTGCAAACTCTCTCTCTCAATTCTATTCAACAGGGCTTTATTGGCATGATCATATTCAGTTACACAATATTGCCGTGGCACAAAACAGCACATTACAGTTTATACCATACAAACTATAATAGAAATGTTTTTTTAAATAAATAATATATCTAAAATCTCTCTGTCACACACACACACACACACACACACACACACACACACACACACACACACTAGGCCAGTGTTTCTCAACCGGGGGTCCGCGGACCCCTAGTGGTCCGTGGTGTAATTGCAAGGGGTCCATGAAAATAAAATATCTTTAAAAAAAAGATCCTGTGACATTTATAGAAATAGGATTATTTTACTCAAATGTGACTGAGACCTTTAGCTACCTAAACTATAAAGGGTAACGGGACTTTTTTCTCTAATTACATCTGTTTCACAAGTGTAATTTATTGTATTTCAATAAGAGATCTTGCTCCCGTTTGCATTGTTAAAAGTTACTGAATACATATTCTGTTGTTACATATATCTGAAAGTTACTGAATACATATTCTGTTTTGTTACATATATCTGAAAGTTACTACATAAGAATTCTGTTTTGTTACATATATCTGAAAGTTACTGAATACATATTCTGTTTTGTTACATATATCTGAAAGTTACTGAATACATATTCTGTTTTGTTACATATATCTGAAAGTTACTGAACACATATTCTGTTTTGTTACATATATCTGAAAGTTACTGAATACATATTCTGTTTTGTTACATATATCTGAAAGTTACTGAATACATATTCTGTTTTGTTACATATATCTGAAAGTTACTGAATACATATTCTGTTTTGTTACATATATCTGAAAGTTACTGCATAAGAATTCTGTTTTGTTACATATATCTGAAAGTTACTGAATACATATTCTGTTTTGTTACATATATCTGAAAGTTACTGAATACATATTCTGTTTTGTTACATATATCTGAAAGTTACTGAATACATATTCTGTTTTGTTACATATATCTGAAAGTTACTGAATACATATTCTGTTTTGTTACATATATCTGAAAGTTACTGAATACATATTCTGTTTTGTTACATATATCTGAAAGTTACTGAATACATATTCTGTTTTGTTACATATATCTGAAAGTTACTGCATAAGAATTCTGTTTTGTTAACTATATCTAAGTTACAACTGAAAGCTCTTATTTTTGCCCCAAAGAGTGAATAAATGCTATAATGCAATTTAAAATGCAGTTTCTACTGTTTCTATCAAATTGCAACCCCCCCTCCCCCAAGATCAGGTGGAGGGGTCCTCAGGGTAGATCAAAAATACGCAGGGGGTCCAGGACCCCAAAAAGATTGAGAACCACTGCACTAGGGTGACCAGACGTCCCGGTTTGTCCGGGATTGTCCCGGTTTCAAGCTGGCTGTCCCGAGTCCCGACAAATATCTGTAAAACAGTAAAATGTCCCGGTTTTCAACACCCATCCCCCAAATGACCCGGTTTTCACGGCAGTTAAGAAATATTGAATGTTATATTTGTTTTCAGCGCTTACAGAGACGTTTCCCATGTTCTGTCCCGCTCATTATGACCTCATCCAATCAAACAACATGAACACTGCACCACGTGTGTGAATTAAACACTGATTTGTCTGTATGGCTGACGTTTAAAAAAAACCTCGGCTCCTCCAGCCTGTCTTTTATTTTATTTTTTGGTGGGAGGGGATAAAAATCCTTCAGTGTATAAATGCCCGGCGAGACAGACAAGCTTGTGCGCGCGTGCGCACGCGCGGTACACTTTTTAGGGTCCCAGTTTGGGATTTTGAAAATCTAGTCACCCACCCTAAATACACACACACACACACACACACACACACACACACACACACACACACACACACACACACACACACAAACACACCCCCCCCACACACACACACACAAACACACACAAACACACACACACACCCACACCCACACACACAAACACACCCCCACACCCCCACACACACACACAAACACACACACACCACCCACACCCACACCCACACACACAAACACACACACACACCCCCACACACACACACAAACACACACACACACACACACACACCCACACACACAAACACACACACACACCCCCACACACACACACAAACACACACACACACACACACCACCCACACCCACACCCACACACACACACAAACACACACACACACACACACCACCCACACCCACACACACAAACACACACACACACACCCCCACACACACACAAACACACACACACACACACACACACCACCCACACCCACCCAACCACACACACACACCCACACACACACACACACACGCCTCTTCTTTCTGATAAAACAAAAATGTGTTGGCGGTGTAATCACAAGCTACGGATATAATCTGGGGGGGGGGGGGGACTCGTAAGTGAAGCCTCCCACTCCAAAATTGGGTCATTTTTATCAATTGCCCATCTGCAAAAAAAAGTACACGCTTTTATCTATTCTCGGCTTGACTATTGTGATGCACTTTAATCTGGTATCAGCAAGGGCTCTCTCTACCGTCTGCAGCTGGTACTACGCGCCGCTGCTCGGCCCGTTACCGGAGCGAGGAGGCGTGACCGTATCACTCCTGTTGCCTCCCTACACGGTCTCCCTGTTTGCTTTCGCATTGATGTTAAAATCCTACTGCTCACTTTTAAGGCTTTAAATGGCCTCGCTGCTTCATACAGTTGTGGTTTATTGACTTGGTACGTCGACCGTTAAGGTCTGCAGGTGGAGGGAGCCCTGCTGGTTATTCCCAGGTCTGGGGTTTGTTACAAAGGGTGATGGGGCTTTTGCTGTTAGAGCCCCCACACTGTGGACCTCTCCCCCTGCTGATTTGATCTTACTCTTATTTTTGACTCGTCTTGTTTTTTTTTTGTTTTTTTTTGCGTGAAGCACTTTGTAACATTGTGTTAGAAAAGTGCTATATAAATAAAACTATTATTATCATTATTATTATAAAACGCATGCTTCAACCAAAACCACGAATTGATGATAAAGCTGCGCGCGTATGTGCACGTGTTTGCGTGTGTGTGAGGGGGGGAGAGGGAGAGAGGAGAGAGAGAGAGAGAGAGAGAGAGAGAGAGAGAGAGAGAGAGAGAGAGAGAGAGAGAGAGAGAGAGAGAGAGAGAGAGAGAGAGAGAGAAGGTAAGGGGGACTGCACAGCCTCGCCTATGGTGCGCAGTGTTTCTCTAAGTTATTTATAACTTACTCGGAACGCTGCTTTGTCACTTATAAACCCGCCCGCCCGAACCCGGCTCGCGGTTGTGCGTCATCCCGCGCATCACTGGTGTGGACACATGCTGCCGGTAGGAGAGGACACCCCAACCCAGTCTGCAGCGACCGGGGGAGACGGTCGCTCCGACCTTCGGCGGCTCCGCGTTGGGCGGGGGCGGGGGTGAGCAAGGGCTCATGGGACTGTTGATGTTGGGGGGGGGGGCAGTGACGTGCGGTGAGGTAAGTGGCTGGGTAGGCAGCGGGCATTCACAAATCCAAATTGCATCCTTTTGTGTGCTCTCTAATGTTTTGTAACAATCTGATATAATCCAAAGTAAACCTTGATCTTGCAACAGCAGACAATGGAGAGAGAGAGAGAAAAACATGCAAAAAACAAACAAAAATTGCCAACAGTAATAACATCAGACATACAAAAACCGAAAAAGAAGAGAAAAAAAGGCAGGTGAATAAATACATAACTAGCCGAAAAAAGTAAAAAATAAATAAATAGATAGATAGATAGATAGATAGATAGATAGATAGATAGATAGATAGATAGTTAGATAGATAGATAGATAGATAGATAGATAGATAGATAGATAGATAGATAGATAGATAGATAGATAGATAGATAGATAGATAGATAGATAGATAGATAGATAGATAGATAGATAGATAGATAGATACAGAGCATGGCTGTATAGCTGGTCTTCACAGCGTGTTCATAGAAGGTAATCCATTGGGGATTTACAAATACTTTGTCATTATGTGTAAGCAAAGTTGTAGTTTTTTTTACTATTGATCAGTTTGCATGTTTCAACAAAGAAATAAAACTGCACAGAGCTGATTTACAGCAGGAAAAGGTTGATGTGAATTTCTGTTGATGAATATAAAACTTAGCCATCAAAATATCAACATTAGATATGAAATCCAAACTAGTCTTTTTTTACAATCACAGTACCCAACTTATGAATTATTTTATAATGTATAAATTTGCTCTTATTATCCCTCACTGACCAGCCTAGGTTCTGGACAATATTCTCTCATACCTCTTTATCAAGCTCAGTGTCCAGGTCCCTTTGCCATATTATCCCCAGACTCTCATTTCCACCATACAGAGCGTTGGCTGCCGTTTTATAAAATGCAGAGGATGATTGCACAATATTGGGAAGCTTTAGGAGCCACAGTAATACATTCTCATCCTGTCCTGTATTGTAACACATAGTAGACTGTACACAGCTCCGTAATTGGAGAAATTTCCAACAGTCCCCTTTATCAGTCAGGTTATAATGATCCTTTAGCCCTTGAAAGGAGTAAAACACTCCATCAAATAAATCAGCAATTGGGGCTAACCCCTTACTGTGCCATCCCTCCAGCACAGTTTTCTTCCCTATCTTAATCGCAGGATTCTCCCATAAAGAAGAGTAACCTTGTTTATATTGAGAAAGGCCGAACATTTTATGAACCCTGCTCCAAACCTCCCGTGAGTGCTGAAGTATTGGATTGACTTCCCCTTCAGGAGGAGACTTTGAAGGTTTTTGAGACAGAGCATCAATAAATCTAAACGGGGTGATAAGCGATTTCTCTACCTCCATCCACCCCACATGTGAGTCACTCCCTGGCCAGTGTTTGCATGGTTTAACCATCTCAAAGGCGGTGTTGTACAGTTCTATATTTGGCAGTGCCAGTCTACCTCTCCCTCTACTGGTAAACAGCTTATTAAGACTAATTCGGGGTTTCTTCCCGTTCCATAGGAAGTCCCCAACTACCTCGTTATACTGCTTAAGCACCAATGCAGGAAGATTCAAAGGGAGCATCATATTGTAGTTAACCTTTGAGGACACCATCATTTTAACTGTATTTATTTTTCCCCAGAGAGATAAATGCAACACTTTCCACTTGGCAACGCTAGTCTTAATGTTTTGGAGCACTGGATTTATTTTAATTTGAGCGATCTCCTGAAAGTCTGTATTTATACTTATACCTAGATATTTCATCCCTGACGATAGCCATTTAAAAGGAAATGCGCCGATGTCAGCAGGGGAGCAACCCACAGAGATTGGCATTAACTCTGATTTTTGCCAGTTGATTTTATAACCTGAAATCTCAGAGAAAATCTCAGCAATGTCCATGACACCTGGAATAGAGGAAGCTGGGTCTGATATTGACAACAAAATGTCATCCGCATATAAAAACGTTTTATGCTCCCTGTCTCCTGCCAGGACCCCCTTAATTCTCAAATCCTCTCCGACTGACACTGCTAGTGGCTCCACAAACAGAGTAAAGAGTAACGGAGATAAAGGACCCCCCTGCCTAGTTCCACGTCCCAGATTAAAGAAGGGGGACATGATATCATTCATGTGAACTGCCGCTCGCGGTGCTGAATATAGTACCTTGGCCCATTTAATAAACCTTGCCCCAAATCCAAAAGCCCGCAAAGTATACACCAAATACCCCCACTCCACCCTAACAAACACTTTCATGGCATCCAGTGACAAAGCAGCAACCGGAATATCTTCTTTACGATTTAACCACATAAGGTGGAGTAGGCGTCTAAGGTTGTCTGCTGCTGATCTACCTTTAATAAAGCCAACCTGGTCATCATTAATAATTTGTGGTAGAACTTTTTCCATTCTCATTGCTAATACCTTTGTCAATATCTTGCCATCTACATTTTCCAGACTGATTGAGCAAAAACTACTGGGGTCAAGAGGGTTCTTGCCTTTGGACTCCAGTCAGATTTAAAAAGCTTGGTTTAATTCAAAGCAATGACTGTCCGTGGTGGTGTAGCGGTCTAAGCATCGGCTTTGTGTCGATGCAGTTGCCCACTGGGGACTGGGATTCACGCCCCGGTCTCGTCAGATCCGACTATGGCCGGACTCGATGAAGCAGCAATAATTGGCAACGCTGTCTTCGGGAGGGGGGCGGAATCGGCTTGTGTTTGTCACATGAATGCGTCTCTGGGTGTGTGGAAAAAAGCAGTGGTTCGGCCTGGATTCGCCTTGTCACGAAAGTGTCGAGGCATCACCTTCGAGACTGCCAGCAGGAGAGATGCAGTTGGCGAACGCATGCAGTACGAGGATGGGTGTTTGAATTAGAATAGGGAGCAATTGGCCACTAAATTGGGAGAAATCTGAAATAAATTTGAAAAAAAAAATCAAAGCAATGAATGCTGTAAATGTAAAAGCTCTATGGGTACTTTTGTTCACCTCATGTGGGACTGCCCGCTGGTTTCCACATTTTGGACACGAGTGGTTGGAGGAAGTGAGGAGCGGTTGGACCAGCCCTTGCCAAGCTCACCACGTCTATGCCTTCTTGGAGGCAAATCTGCTCTACCAGCTGGACTAACAAAGGCACAGTCTGGGTTAGCACACTGCTATAAGGACACTGTGCTATAAAGACTGGATCGAACTCATGATGGCTACAGCCTCATACGAGTTGATGATAGCTAAAGTGACAGATTCTGTGTCTAAATTCACTGAAATGTGGGGTAGCCTTCTCAGATTTATTAGTGGTACGGCTCATTAGGTGGCAATATGTAAAAGAGAGCCTTGATGTACAGTGCATCCGGAAAGTATTCACACCCCTTCACTTTCCCCATATTTTGTTATGTTACAGCCTTATTCCAAAATGGATTAAATTCCTTTTTTTTCCTCATCAATCTACATACAATACCCCATAATGACAAAGTGAAAAAGGTTGTAGAAATTTTTGCAAATTTATTAAAAATAAAAACCTGAAATATTCTTTTCCACTACTGACGTGAAGTGGTTTTTGGACCCTGAAGGTAGATCCCGCAGACCAGTACAAGTTGGGTTTTTCCTTTGGCAACCTGCAGTTCACACAGAACTTGTGCCCATGTGGATACTCAAACTCCCCATCCGAGTTCAACATCCTCCTTCACAAGGCCATGAGTGATGCTGCAACTTCAACTATGTCGATGGTATTCTGATCCACTCAGACGTTTGAAGGCCACCTGATCGAGATCAGGCATGTTCTCAACCAGCTCTCCAATGCTGGTGTCAGAGCAATTTTTAATGAAAAACCGACAACGCCACTCCCCATCAGGAAAAGTGAGAGACACACTTGTGTAAAACACAAAACACAGGTTCTTGCAGTGAGGCAGAGTGTGTAGCCAAGCATCAATAGAAACAGCAATGATCAGCTGGAAAAAGGAGTTTTTATTTTACACAGTAGACTAAAGAGCACTCCCAGGCATTAAACCATGTCAATTCACAAGAGAACCCCTCAATCTACAGCAGAATTAAAAGAGATGCATCCCAATTTAAAAAACATAAAATTGGTACAGCACGGATCAGATGATAGAAACAACTACACCACACAGTGGAGCGTGTCTCCAGTTAAAATCACAACACGCACCGTCCGGGCTGCCGTCACGGCGAGGTCAATATAAAATGCTTACCATTACAATCAGCAAATCTTGATAAAACCAAGTTGCGATAAAAGAATAAACAGCAACTTAAAAACAGTTTTCCGGTCATAACACCTTCTCCGTGCTGCTCCAACACAGAGCTTTTATCTTCGTGGAGCAGCACACCTGCAACACATAATCCCAATCAGTCCACTTGTCTCTTCCCACTCAGCAGCCAACTAACCAATCCAAAGCAAAGGAAGAAACTCATGCTAAAAAGAAAACAAACCAATGTCAGCTATACATGCAACATAACTGACAAACTTTAAACACAAATCAAGCATAAATTAGCAAATCAAACAACAAATCAAAACATGGCTACTGAGGTCATTTAAGGGCATAAACTGCATCTGGTGGCTGCTACACTGGAGCGAAACTGTCAATCGCACAAGGGCAGTGGGGTTGCATCAAAGTTGAGTATGTTGGGTTACTTGTGGCATTGAACCCCAGGCAGGGAGAGTTCAGGCCATTCAAGATATCGACGCCCCAACTACGAACTTGGAAGCCTCTTAGGCATCTGCAGCTACTCCAGACAGTTCATTGAGGACTATGCAGAGATTGCCAGACCACTTACCGAGCAGCTCAGTAAGTGGTTCCAGCAGGAAAGCTCTCAAGAACAAGCTTTCCAATAGTTGAAGCAGAAACTGCTTAGCCCCATGCCTCACTTGTCCTGAAAAGGATAAAGAGTTCCATCTGAAAGCCAGCTTCTCAACCTATTGCCGAAGCGCTGCCCTATCACAGAACTACGACCAAGACAGACGAGTTGTTGCCTATGCTAGTCGATCCCTTCAGTAGCGTAGAGCTGAAATTTTCAGACTGTGATATAGCCCTCCTAGCTACCGTTTGGGCCACGGTTTGTTTCCGCAGCTGCATTGGTGGTCAAAAAGTTGTATTGGAGACGTGTCATCAGCTTTTCTCTTTCTTGAACAGTCAGAGGTTGAGAGAAGGAAGGGTGTCTAACAGTCGCATTGCTGCATGGATGATGGTGCTACAAGGCCATGACGTGACATACGCCCAGGAGCACAGAATGGCTTAGGGCCAGGGCTTAGCAGATTGCCACCATTCCGATTGCAAAAAGGGACCTGAGGACCAATCTCTCAT
The DNA here is from genome assembly GCF_029633865.1 of Lampris incognitus. Lineage (NCBI taxonomy): Eukaryota > Metazoa > Chordata > Actinopteri > Lampriformes > Lampridae > Lampris > Lampris incognitus. Next base: position 60,292,941 of record NC_079214.1, read on the forward strand.
CACCACCCCTTATCTATGAGGAATGAGGAAAATGTCTGCAAGGACTTCCCAAAAGTCTATGTAGGTGGCTGTTCATTCCACCGTGAGAGCAGAGTTCAGGCAGGAGTGAGCATTGTTTGGGTGAATTGTGCAGTTGACTCACCACAACAGTACCGACACAGGGTAAAGACAAGTCAGTATGCAGAGATAACAGCGGTGCTCATTGTATTGCGAGCAGCTAGACGAAAAACAGACATCGTGCAGCTATTCTGACTCCAACTATGCTCGCCATAGTTTCATTTCCCACTTCCCCATTTGGAAACAGAATGACGTGAAAAATGCCAGGGGCAAAGATGTAAAGCATTCTGGGGGTTTCCTGGCCTGTGACAAGATTGTAACAGATCATGGCATGACCGTGTAGTGGAAAAAGGTAAAGGGACACTCCCAGACTACGGGTCCCAACAAAACGGGCAACGGTGACACCAACTGCCTGGCAAAGGCAGGAGCCTTTTTTGCCGGCCCTCTTTGGCAGTTTCAGGAATGGCTCCCAGACAGGCAGAGTCGAGTAAATGCAATTACTTGCCGACAAGCCAGGGAGAGTCGTGAAAATCCCAACTCTTAAGTTGCATACGATCCATCTAGGTAGGCAGCCTGGCGATGCATTCTCAATGACATTCATGAGAATGATTTTATGAGACTGATTTGACCACCCTGCTGCACCCACAGAGGGAACCAATGTAAATGCAGATGGTGTCATTCTATAGCCATTCCAGGGGTGGGCAATCTTATCCAGAAAGGGCCGGTGTGGGTGTAGGTTTTTTTCCAACCAAGCAGTTAGACATCTGATTCCACTAATCAACCAGTAGCGTCATTGCTGAGGAACTTAATTAGGACACACGGGTGCGTAATTGCTTGGTTGGAATAAAAATCTTATGATTGTTTTTTTTTGTTAGTTAGTTTTGAAATTTAGAGTAATTCTTGATTTTATGATTTGTTTTCTTTGTCTTTTAAGATACAAAGAAACTGATTGACTGGGAAGGAAACTCGCTCTCTCACCCAGTCACTCACTCATTCGCAATCTCTTGACACGGCCCATGGCTAGCTAGTCTGTCCGCAGCGGGGGCGATGGCAAAGAAATAAAAACATGATAGCAGGGGTTTAAAGTTCAAATGTATTTGGAGATGCTTGAAAACTTAATTATCAAAAAATGAACCATATCAAATAAAATGTAGAACTGAACAACTCAGTGTGTATCCCCTGGCAGGTCCCCCTCAGATAGCTTATACCAAACATGGTGAGCAATTCGAGTTGGAGGTGACTTGGGGTAGGTTGGCGGGACATGATGGGCGGGTCAGATTGCTTTTGCTGAGCCCGGAAGTCTTGATCAAACAACCTTTTGGCCTTCTGAGTTTCTCGCACATCCGGTCCTCAACCCTTCTGTTCCTTGCGCTGCATTCAGTATACCAATAGAGGGCTCTGATGATCGATTAGATAGGATATTGATTTATAGGTTATTTTTTTAAACATAGACCTCATGAAAATATTGCCCGGCACCAGTTACCTATTCCAACAGATAAAAACTTCACAGATCACTACAGTATAGGGCGGGAAAGTGAGCGAGTCACCCTCGCTCTGTGTGAAATGGCTTGAATTCTCCAGAGAGAATTTAATCAAAAAATGATATCTCAGGCTACATTGCAACATGCCACTTAGATACGATTTGTGTTAGCCTTTCGATTCTGACAATCTTTATGCAGACAAAATAAACTATTTCCAATATTTTTGATTTAATTTGTTTAATGTCAATTTCATGGTTCATTGCTGTATATATTCCCCAAAACATACATTTCTAACAACTACCCTGTATGTCTACCCCTATATATAAGTTTAATTTATTATTATTAACTATGCTGGTGTGGATTTGTAGTTATTTTTCAATATTTCATCAGTGGAGAAATGAAGAGTCCCCTCAGTAGGAAGGCAGCCACTACAGGGTATACGTTTTCACTTTTTCTTCCTATTGTGAACTTTGTTCCCACTGGGTTTCAGTGCAGTTCAGTGGGGCAGACGTTTACGCTTTCTACAGCTTTAACTTTTGAAATTAAAGCTCTGCAATCAATTCAATATTTCAAAGGAAAGCTTTTCAGAAATGTTAAGCTTGAACTTTGCTAAATTTTCAAAAATCTTACAAAGATTTGCTGCGTATATGACTGAAATTGCAATTTGTGTGTATATGCAGCTCACACCTCACAGGGAATCCGGGAGATGGTAAACAGCAGTTGGCAAAACGGAACAGGAAAAACCACAAACTCTGCGACATAACAGCAGGACGGCAAAAAAAACAAAACAAAACTTGGGTTACTATGGTGATGTATTATTTGCATAAAAATAAATTAAATAGTATAAACATGTTTTGAGGTTGCTTTTCAAAATTACATTCACTAATTGTCAATTCATATATAGATTGATAGTTTGATAGTGGCTTATCAGAACACAGTTAAGGAAGCAAGGCTTTCATAATTTCTAATTCAATTGCTGGTAGCTGCCACAACCCCACGGTTTTATTTCAGGCTATAAATTCAGTAGTTAGCCCCCCCATCCATCCCTCCCCCCCCCCCCAGGCCAACCTTTGGATGCATCTACTGAAAAATGTGAGCAGTTTCTCCACCACTTTATTTGGAAAATAGATGACGTTAGGCGCCACATTACACCAGTGACGAGCAATCTCCCAACTTGCCTTGAACCTTCTGCCAGTCTGACTCGCTTTAAGCAAATTTCGCTATTAGATTTAGAAGAACTAATCTCCCATTTGAATTCTTCCACCTGTCAACTGGACACTAGTCCCACTAGATTTCTGAAAGAGGTATTTCATACAGTTGGCCCACAAATTCCCTCCATTACTGCTCACTGTCTACCAGTTTGTTCCCATCTAGTTTTAAATACACAATAGTCCGACTTCTCCTGAAGAAGCCTACTCTCGACACTCTTGTTTTAAGCAATTTTAAACCAATTTCAAATCTACCCTTTTTATCTAAAATCTTAGAAAAGTCTCTTGCTCGTCAACTAATCACATACATGAATAGTTGTAGTATTTTCGAGCAATTTCAATCAGGATTCCATACCCAACACAGCACCAAAACAGCTCTCATTAAAGTTACCAACAACTTATTGCTCACTGCTGACTCTGGTGCTTGCTCAATTTTAATTCTGCTTGACCCGAGTTCCGCCTTTGATATGGTTGACCATGACATCCTTTTAAATCACCTGGAAAACTATGTTGGCATTAAAGATACTGCTCTGGCCAAGTTCCAATCCTACCTATCTGACAGATCTTTTCCTGTTATAATGGGAGAATTTTCCTCAGTCCCAACCCCCTCACATATGGTGTCCCCCAGGGGTCAATTATTGGTCCATTATTATTTCCCATTTACATGCTCCCCCTGAGTCAGATCATCTGTCATCATAATATTAATTTTCACAGTTATGCGGACGACACCCAGCTTTATGTCCCGCTTACTGATAATGACACACACGACCTTTCTCGTGTTACAGCTTGTCTCTCTGATATTAAGCACTGGATGTCACAAAACCTCCTGCGGCTCAATGAGTCCAAATCCGAGGTCCTTCTATTCGGCCCCTCTAACCTAACTGGATTTGTTATTAGGACCAGGGGCAAGACCTGGGGTGTTTCTAGAATTTGAGGACATTTGGGGCTTAGCCTGGATTTCTGTATGTTTTTGATAAACAAGCTCTATTTTGATGCTTTTTTTATGCACTCTGGCGCCTTATTTACATTAAAGTACATGTCCTAATCATTGAACAATTGAAACGTGTACCTCAAAAAAAATTTGTTTACTCATACTCTGGTAGGAATTTTCATGTACCTTGTGATACACTTTACAATATAGTCAGCACAAGAGTTATATTTTGAAATATTTTCCAGGAAGTAAAAAACAATGCGATTTCAGTATATACCTTTTTTATATACTTTTTTTGACATAACATGTCAAAATGGTGTATGGCATGATGAAATAAGCTAAAATGAAAACATTTGTTATTTCAGTGTAACTTTAAAAGGTAGTACACCATGACACTGACCTGTCTATACTGACATTTACAATTGACAAAATTCATTCCAATGTACAGGCATGAGTAGCATTAGCATTTTAGCTGATCAAAATTGCTTCACTCTTTGACTCTCTCTGACACACAAACACAGAAAGCAACACCAAATTGTTGTTACCAGTTTCCACGTCTGATTCTGACTCAGCTGCTGCTGCTGCTCGTCAGTCTGGAGCTCGTCTTTACTACCCTCTGCAAAACCATGAAATCAACTTAAATGAAACTCATAATTGGATTCATAATTGGTTTGGATCGCATTCCAATTACATTACATGATCTAACTGTAACAATGGCGTAAAGTTAATTATTTACTTGTTCATTTAGATTTAGTAAATCAATATGATGGTTAACTTTTGTTTGTGCCTATAGTAAAATTAATCGGTACCATTGTAACCGGTTATTTTCTTACCCGGTGCGGGATTCGATACGCGGTGTATTGCACCACAAGGCGACATCAGTAACCACTCGGCTAAAGGGTCAGATCCGTTACCGAAGGGCTAACGTGTCTTATTAGTAGTTTAGAGTCGTCACCCTCCCCGGAAGTGCGCCCTCGCGTTTTGTTATTCCCGCGCTCCGAAGAGACTTCTGAGGATCTGCACACTTCCGGATCCCGCCGCTGCCACCAGTGTAACCGAGGGTTTGTAGATGTCGCCTATACTGTATGAAACTATAAAATAACAAATACGGAGGCTCCACGTTCACACGAGGACCACTTTATTTGGATTCTTCCCCCACAGAACTCCACAGCAACAACACTGCGTACAACACTTCCGCTCTCTCTTCAGCCTTCACAATAAGAGCTCAAGGCATATACTGTGGCAACAGTTTATAACAGGAACTTAAAATCACTAACAGGCAAGTCCAGAAAAATAGTGTAAACTACTAATAAGACACATTAGTCCCTAGCTAATGGGTCTGACCCTTTAGCCGAGCGGCTAGTGATGTCGCCTTATGGTGCAGTACACCCCGTATCGAATCCCGCACCGGGCAAGAAACAAACCGGTTACAACAACTTACACCATTTTAGTTCGTTTTATGGAAATTTGATTTATTTAAGAGCAAAACCCCTGCTAAAGGACAATACAAGTACGCTGCGGGATCAGACGAGTATGGCCCGCTAGCTAAACGGCACCTACAATCATGACGAGGAGAATTTCTCTTCGTCATGATTGTGGGTGCCAAATCCAATTCATATCTTAAATCAACAGGCAATTTCAACCATTATTGAGAAGTTACAACATAGTCTAAATTCTTACCCTTCCTTCTTTTTTTGGAAAAATTTTACAAAAAGATTTGAGTTGGTTTTTTCTCCTCTACTCGCTTTAACTTGTGTCACGTCACTCAGCACTGACGTCAGACCCGCTCACACATGCGCACACACTCACGGACTTCGTTTAGAGACCTGCATTGATTTTGACAGGCTCTTATGTTACGAAAACTACCGGACATTCACACACGTTACGTTTTTGTTTTTTAATTTTTATTATTTTATTTTTTGTCGGGCTTCACACAGCTTACATTTAAAATTACGTAACCGTTTAATTTCTTGCCCGGTGCGGGATTCGATACGGGGTGTACTGCATCACAAGGCGACATCGCTAACCGCTCGGCTAAAGGGTCAGACCCGTTAGCTAGGGACTAACGTGTTTTATTAGTAGTTTACAATTATATTCGGGGCGACACTGAAAACGTTCGGGGTTTAAGCTCCGGCAAAATGACCTTGCAGCGCAAGACTGCCCCCTACCACTTCCGGCAACAACTCATTTTCCCGGGAGGTCTCCCATCCACCTACTAGCCAAGCCCATGCCTGCTTAGTTTTCGTCATTTGGCAGAGGGAGGGTACATGTATGGCTGCCAGCTTATGACCCACATATCTTTTTGAATAATTTCTACACTCAAACGGAAAGCCTATATTTATCATTTACCAGAATCAAAGTTTCCTTTACAAAAGGCAGTGTTTTATGACAATTATATAAAAATGTTACAAGGCAGAATATTTCTATTTTAATGAATAATTTTCGCTTAATCTGAGAATCTTTATCTGATTTCCACGTATTGGTCCCCTCCCCACACACACTTTTGCTTTGTTTTGAAAGTTTTGTTTTGGTTTGATTTGATTGATAATGTATAAAAAAGGGGTAGGAACAGAAAAGTTCCTTACTCCATCCTACGCCCTTTTTGAACATGGACTAGCTATTACTTGTGTTGTTACAGAGCTTGAAAAATATGTTCACTGTTATTTCCATGTGTTTTGTATTCCTACCTATATCTTATTTTGTTATTTTAACATGTTCGAAATGAAATCAATCGATCAATACATTGATTTTTGAGAATATAAAATCTCATCTGAAGCCCCAAAAACAGATGCTGTAAGTCTGAAAGCAGTGAAATATGAGAGGCCGTATAGGCCATATTCCATACTTTACCTCTCACATACACTACTGAAAATGCTCTCACATACTACATACATGAAATACTTTCAAATACTACTGAAATTCCTCTTACATACAACTATTGCATTTCAGTAGTATGTGAGAGTATTTCACATATGTATGTGAGAGGTAAAGTATGGAATATGGCCTATACGGCCTCTCACAGTCACAACAGAATACCTTGACCATAAAACAAATAACAGTTTTGAAACAACAGTCTCATGCAGACAATACTAGGTCATTAAAAAATAATAGTTCTGAAATAACAGTTTCATACAGACAGTACTAGATCTATAAGAAATAACAGTCTCGAAATAACAGTTTCATACCAACAATAGGCTATTCTTGTTTCAGTTTAGCATCCTCACATAACATAGTCCTGTGCCCAAGCCGGCGGCCTCCTGACCCTGACCTCTTACAGAGGGGGCTGAGCATGTAGTGGGTCAGGCTGGACTCGGCTACAGTCTATGTCAGGCCCCTCAGGAGGAAGGGCCTGCCCAGGGTCCGCGTGACCCTGAAGGGGTAAGGCTGACGCAAGATAGGATGCATTCCAGGAAAGTGCACTGCTTTTGCCCCTCTCTTCTTTTCTGCACCCTCTTTCATCTTCCCCTGCTTCTCTTTCACTGTTTGTGCTGTGTTTTGTGCTTGTAGGGATGTGACAGGCTGTGGTTTGTGGAGGCCTGTCACATGGAGTTTGGTGCACATCTGACGTCCGTGCAACAGCTCTGCAGGGGAGCATTGAGTGGTGGCATGCCTGGTTGCCCTGTAGACCTGTAGAAGGTCTCTGGTTGATGCTGTCCACTCCTTTCCTTCTATTTTCACAGCCAGTAGACTATCCTTCAGACATCGATTAAATCTCTCAATTTCCCCATCGGCCCGGGGGTAGTAGAGTGAGGAGCGTTTGTGTGCAATCCCCCTGTCCTTGAGAAAGGACTCCATTTCCTGTGAAATCAGTTGACTACCATTGTCATGAGATTAACTCTTTTGGGTTTCCTTCCCTGCTGAACACTGTAGACAGCAAGTGGATCGCTGATGCAGAAGTAACTTGGGACATGAATGCAACCTCAGGCCACTTGCTAAAGTAATCTATGGGGGTAACAGCAAAACGGCAACCAGGGGCTGTGGACTCAAAAGTTTCCTGGTATTAACGTGTCCTGACATGAACCTGAATTTCCTGAAAAGTCACTTAGTAAAAGATGCATTTTGTTGACCCGCATAAAGATTAAATGTTTAATGCAAAACATTCTCACTTCTCTGACAATGTCAGAACTTCCTCAAAAACCCTTTCCCATCTTTTCGAAGATATACACATCAGCCACAACATTAAAACAACTACCTACTATTGTGTAGGTCCCCCTCGTGGCGCCAAAACAGCTCTGACCCGTCGAGACATGGAGTCTGCAAGACCTCTGAAGGTGTCCTCTGGTATCTGGCACCAAGACGTTAGCAACAGATCCTTTAAGTCCTATAAATTGCGTGGTGGGGCCTCCATGGATCGGACTTGTTTTTCCAGCACATCCCGCAGATGCTCGATGGGATTGAAATCTGGGGAATTTGGAGGCGGTGGCACAGTGGTTAGCATGGTCGCCTCACAGCAAGAAAGTCCTTGGTTCGAGCCCCAGGGTAGTCCAACCTTGGTGGGCCGTCCCGGGTCGTCCTCTGTGTGGAGT